>NC_092102.1:41591015-41701015 GCF_045679555.1 Salvelinus alpinus | reverse complement strand
ACCCGTTGTATACGGTCTGATATACCACGCCCGGTAGCCAATAAGCATTCAGAGCTCGAACCACCCAGTTTAAAATTAAAACTAACAGACAACTAACACCTTGTCTTTCTTGCACTAACACTGGCATTTGTATTTTATTACTACCCCTAACTTTGATGATTTGAGAAAACATTTTGTACTTACTACGACTGTGATATGTGATTGTCTTACCTAGCTGTAAGTCACTATGGATAAAAGCATCTGCTGAATTACTAAAATACAAATGTAAGGCAAAACCCATTCTGGTGACCTTTGACTCTCTTTAACGTTCACAGTTCAACCAGACAATAGCCTGCTCTTATTCCTGTCTAACCCAATGCCCCAGTGCATTGCTATACAATCTCACACCGCCAGTGTCATTACTGGATAAATGACTGGATAAACAAGGTCTGTCCTGAATGCCCAGCCAACCTGATCTCTTTCAGATAGAGACACTCATCTGAGAGTGTCCTTGCCCTGTTCCAGACACGCAGACAGACCTGGGGCAGCGCGGCTGGGACATTGGGCTGTGACCTGTGTGTTACGGTGTGGCGGCCCTCTCGCCTCTTCAATCACTGCTGCATGTGTGGCCGCCATGCTGGAAATAGGCTATTTCACACAGGAGATGAGAGGCTAATCTACCTGTAATTACTGTCCTTGGATATACACACACACAAACCACACACCACACACCACACACCACACACCACACACCACAAACACACACACACACCACACACCACAAACACATGCACATTCTGCTTATGCCAGTGTGTGTGTTTGTGTGTGTGTGTGTGTGTGTGTGTTTGTGTGTGTGTGTGCGTGCGTGCGTGCGTGCCTGCGTGCGTGCCTGCCTGCGTGCGTGCGTGCGTGCCTGCGTGCGTGCCTGCCTGCCTGCCTGCGTGCGTGCCTGCGTGCGTGCCTGCCTGCCTGCGTGCTTGCCTGCGTGCGTGCGTGCGTGCGTGCGTGTGTGTGCGTGCATGCGTGCGTGTGTCCGTTTTGAAATGCTGTATATCTATGTGCGAGTGTGTTACTCTTTCCTCTGATAAAAGCCTACAGGTCTGTATGAAGGCTGTTTGATAAATCACACAGTCCCATTTTCCTCCTCCAGACAGTGGAGTTATGTTGGGTTCCTTTTGTTATTCTCCTGCTGAAATAGACCATTACATTACAGACCCCCTCTACTGCCTGCGACTCAGAAAGAGAGTACGGAGAGTGGTGTTGATGATTTAGCTCTCTCTCTCTCACCCTCCTTCCCTCTTTCCTTCCTTCACTTCCTCCCTCCCTTTGTCTGAAGACTAGCTCTTGCTTTGGGCCAGACAAGTTCTGATGAATGGAAAACAGCCTTGATGAAAGTCGACACTCCGAAGAGAAACAGCAGCAGCCATCCGTTCAGCTAGAAACACTCACACAGGTCAGCTGGTGTTCTGTTGCTCATTTGGAAGGAGGATGTCATTTAAATGATCCATTAAAATATAACGGAGCAAAGAGGACTGCCGGTGGCCAGTAATTGGGTATCTTTCTTCAAGCGACTGGAATGATAATAATCTATAATACGACTATGAACATTTCTGTTTGGAACAATTTAGAATAAAACACTCACCCCATTGTCATTAAGCATGTTGATACACTATGGAACATCTGAGCTTGTCATTTGCTAGCAAGGTACTTTGCTTCAAGATACTTTGCTAGATCTGCACTCAAGACAAGCAAAACATGACAGCAATTGTTCACACAGATTTTTTTTATACAGATTGGGATTTGCAATATTGTGTGTCTCCAACTATCATGTGCTATCAACATATTCGTTTAGTAGACTGCCTCAGTGGGTGTAGTGATGCAGGGCGTCGATCCTTCCTACCTGTAGGCTAATAGCATATGTTACAACATCATATACTCTACTACAGTACAACGACTCCCCGGGGGAGATGTAAATGTTTAATGGCAGTGAAATTGGCCTGTCATTTCTGAGTGCTAACGCCCTGGATTATTCATGAATACAGTAATAATGTTTCTCAGACTTCATCTTACTTTTTCTGTGCAAAGCATGCGGGCGTTTTACAGTGTGTCGTATAGGGGTTCAAGTTGAAATCATTACACTCTGGCATACACACTAACGGTACAGCAGTCACCAGATTAAGTGTCATACTGATTGTTGACACTTTTGTTCATGTCAAATGTCTCATCTTAATAATAATCCCCATTAATAGTTAATTTGATAATCATCGTCTGGGTTCTGAAAGATTAGATTAAGCATTACTAAATTCATTAATCTGAAGAACTGTTTTACTGTTAATGCTTACTACCTTGCAGCCATCTCTAAATCTCCCTCCACAGTCATAGCCCAAGGGTAGAGGCCAACCACTACACTCTTTCTCTCTTTGTCTCTTTCTCTCACACACACACACACACACACACACACACACACACACACACACACACACACACACACACACACACACACACACACACACACACACACACACACACACACACACACACACACACACACACACACACACACACACACACACCATCCTCCCTCCATCCACCTACCCTCCCTCCCTCCTTCCATCCACCCTCCTCCCTCCCTCCATCTATCCACCCTCCTCCCTCCCTCCCTCCATCTATCCACCCCCTCCCTCCCTCAATCCATCCATCCATCCACCCTCCCCCTCCCTCCCTCCATCCACCTTTCTCCCTCCATTCATCATCCACCCTCCTCCCTCCCTCCATCCACCTTTCTCCCTCCATCCATCCATTCATCCATACACCCTCCCTCCCTCCAACTACCCACCCTTCCTTCCTCCCTCCATCCATCCACACTCCTCCCTCCATCCATCCATCCACCCTCCTCCCTCCCTCTATCCACCCTTCTCCCTCCCTCCCTCCCTCCCTCCAACCACCCAGCCACCCACCCACCCTTCCTCCCTCCATCCACCCTCACTCCCTCCCTCCATCCCTCCATCCCTCCCTCCATCCAGCCATCCACCCTCCTCCCTCCCTCCCTCCCTCCCTCCCTCCATCCATCCATCCATCCACCCTCCTCCCTCCCTATATCCACCCTTCTCCCTCCCTCCCTCCCTCCAACCACCCAGCCACCCACCCACCCTTCCTCCCTCCATCCACCCTCACTCCCTCCCTCCATCCCTCCATCCCTCCATCCCTCCCTCCATCCAGCCATCCACCCTCCTCCCTCCCTCCCTCCATCCATCCATCCATCCACCCTCCTCCCTCCCTATATCCACCCTTCTCCCTCCCTCCCTCCCTCCCTCCCTCCAACCACCCAGCCACCCACCCACCCTTCCTCCCTCCATCCACCCTCACTCCCTCCCTCCATCCCTCCATCCCTCCCTCCATCCAGCCATCCACCCTCCTCCCTCCCTCCCTCCATCCATCCATCCATCCACCCTCCTCCCTCCCTATATCCACCCTCCTCCCTCCCTCCATCCATTCATCCATCCTCCTCCTCCCTCCTGGACTTCCTCCCTCCCTCCCTCCATCCTCTTCTCTCCCCCATACATCCATCTACCCTCCCTCCATCCATCCCTCCATCCACACTCCTCCCTGCCTCCATCCATCCACCTTCCTCCATACATCCGTCCACCCACCCACCCACCCTCCCTCCCTCCCTCCCTCCCTCCCTCCCTCCCACCCTCCATCCACCCTCTTCCCTCCATCCACCCTCCTCCCTTCATCCACCGTACTCTGTCTGTACCACAGCTCTAATGACGTATTACTATGCAGCCACTCATTCTACACAAGCAATGAAATTTTCATCGACGACGTTATCAGTTCCAGAAATCTTGATGGATGTTCTTTCTAAGAGCACCACTTTCATTATAACAGGTGCTCTTTCCCCAAACATAGCTGTTTGAATAGACACTCTTTCTCTGAAATGCCTGTAACACATTTATATTTTGGCATTGCATAACGTCAACAGTTTATATATTCACCATAAAGTGGCTGCAAAACCTCCCGCATACGCAGCTTATTCAAAACATGAACTCATTTTTGGCTTTTGAATTCTTCCCCCCCTCAGCCACCCTCTCTCCCTCCCCCTTCTCGATCAATGCTTACCAACAAGGTTGCCAAGCACCAGTTGCTAAGTAACCGTCAGCACCTAGTGTTCTACTAACGGCTGTCACACTAATTCTATGTCAGAGCTAAAAATAGCAAGGCGTTTGATTTATCCCCCATCTGGATTGACAGAAATTGCCTGAACAGAAGGAATGTTGGGGTCTAAGAATAGATGGTATGGGTATCAATCCCCCAGAACTGGTAAATGGGGATGCTATAACCCCCCAGCACTGGGGAATGGGGATGGCTATAACCCCCCAGCACTGGGGAACGGGGATGGCTATAACCCCCCAGCACTGGGGAATGGGGATGGCTATAACCCACCATCACCATGTAAAGGGTTGGCTATAACCCCCCAGCACTGGGGAATGGGGATGGCTATAACCCACCAGCACTGGGGAATGGGGATGGCTATAACCCACCAGCACTGGGGAATGGGGATGGCTATAACCCCCCAGCACTGGGGAATGGGGATGGCTATAACCCCCCAGCACTGGGGAATGGGGATGGCTATAACCCCCCAGCACTGGGGAATGGGGATGGCTATAACCCCCCAGCACTGGGGAATGGGGATGGCTATAACCCCCCAGCACTGGGGAAAGGGGGTGGCTATAACCCCCCAGCACTGGGGAATGGGGATGGCTATAACCCCCCAGCACTGGGGAACGGGGATGGCTATAACCCCCCAGCACTGGGGAATGGGGATGGCTATAACCCCCCAGCACTGGGGAACGGGGATGGCTATAACCCCCCAGCACTGGGGAACGGGGATGGCTATAACCCCCCAGCACTGGGGAATGGGGATGGCTATAACCCCCCATCACTAGGTAAAGAGTTGGCTATAACCCCCCAGCACTGGGGAATGGAGATGAGGATGGGGATGGTTATAACCCACCAGCACTTGGTAATGGGGATGGCTATAACCCACCATCACCAGGTAAAGGGTTGGCTATAACCCCCCAGCACTGGGGAATGGGGATGGCTATAACCCCCCAGCACTGGGGAATGGGGATGGCTATAACCCCCCAGCACTGGGGAATGGGGATGGCTATAACCCCCCAGCACTGGGGAATGGGGATGGCTATAACCCCCCAGCACTGGGGAACGGGGATGGCTATAACCCCCCAGCACTGGGGAATGGGGATGGCTATAACCCCCCATCACTAGGTAAAGAGTTGGCTATAACCCCCCAGCACTGGGGAATGGAGATGAGGATGGGGATGGTTATAACCCACCAGCACTTGGTAATGGGGATGGGGATGGCTATAACCCACCAGCACTTGGTAATGGGGATGGCTTTAACCCACCAGCACTTGGTAATGGGGATGGGGATGGCTTTAACCCACCAGCACTTGGTAATGGGGATGGGGATGGTTATAACCCACCAGCACTTGGTAATGGGGATGGGGATGGGGATGGTTATAACCCACCAGCACTTGGTAATGGGGATGGGGATGGGGATGGGGATGGCTTTAACCCACCAGCACTTGGTAATGGGGATGGGGATGGCTTTAACCCACCAGCACTTGGTAATGGGGATGGGGATGGGGATGGGGATGGGGATGGCTTTAACCCACCAGCACTTGGTAATGGGGATGGCTTTAACCCACCAGCACTTGGTAATGGGGATGGGGATGGCTTTAACCCACCAGCACTTGGTAATGGGGATGGGGATGGGGATGGGGATGGTAATGGGGATGGGGATGGGGATGGGGATGGTAATGCGGATGGTAATGGGGATGGGATGGGGATGGGGAAGGTGCTGGGGATGGGGAAGGGGAAGGGGATGGGGATGGGGATGGGGATGGGGATGGGGATGGGGATGGGGATGGGGAAGGGGATGGTGATGGGGATGGGGATCGCTTTAACCCACCAGCACTTGGTAATGGGGATGGGGATGGGGATGGCTTTAACCCACCAGCACTTGGTAATGGGGATGGCTTTAACCCACCAGCACTTGGTAATGGGGATGGGGATGGCTTTAACCCACCAGCACTTGGCAATGGGGATGGGGATGGGGATGGGGATGGTAATGGGGATGGGGATGGGGATGGTAATGCGGATGGTAATGGGGATGGGGATGGGGATAGTAATGGGGATGGGGATGGGGATGGGGATGGGGAAGGTGATAGTAATGGGGATGGTAATGGGGATGGGGATGGGGATGGGGATGGTAATGGGGATGGTAATGGGGATGGGGATGGGGATAGTAATGGGGATGTAATGTAGATGGTAATGGGGATGGGGAAGGTGATGGGGATGGGGATGGGGATGGTGATGGTGATGGGGAAGGTGATGGGGATGGGGAGGGGGAAGGGGAAGGGGAAGGGGAAGGGAATGGTGATGGGGATGGGGAAGGTGATGGGGAAGGGGAAGGGGAAGGGGAGGTGATGGGGAAGGGGATGGGGATGGGGAAGGTGATGGGGATGGGGAAGGGGAAGGGGATGGGGATGGGGATGGTGATGGGGATGGGGATGGTGATGGGGATGGGGATGTAATGGAGATGGTAATGGGGATGGGGATAGTAATGGGGATGTAATGTAGATGGTAATGGGGATGGGGATGTAATGGAGATGTAATGTAGATGGTAATGGGGATGGGGAAGGGGATGGGGATGGGGAAGGGGAAGGGGAAGGGGAAGGGGAAGGGGAAGGGGAAGGGGAAGGGGATGGTGATGGGGAAGGGGATGGGGATGTAATGGAGATGGGGATGGGGATGGGGATGGGGATGGGGATGGGGAAGGTGATGGGGATGGGGATGTAATGGAGATGTAATGTAGATGGTAATGGGGATGGGGAAGGTGATGTAATGGAGATGGTAGTGGGGATGGGGATGGGGATGGGGAAGGGGATGGGGATGTAATGGAGATGGTAATGGAGATGGTAATGGGGGTGGGGATGGGGATGGGGATGGGGATGGGGATGGGGAAGGGGAAGGTGATGGGGATGGTAGTGGGGATGGGGAAGGTGATGGGGATGGGGATGTAATGGAGATGGTAATGGGGATGGGGAAGTAATGGAGATGGTAATGGGGATGGGGATGGGGATGGGGAAGGGGATGGGGATGTAATGGAGATGGTAATGGGGATGGGGAAGTAATGGAGATGGTAATGGGGATGGGGATGGGGAAGGGGATGGGGAAAGGGATGGAGATGTAATGTAATGTAGATGGTAATGGGGATGGGGAAGGTGATGTAATGGAGATGGTAGTGGGGATGGGGATGGGGAAGGGGATGTAATGGAAATGGTAATGGAGATGGTAATGGGGGTGGGGATGGGGATGGGGATGGGGATGGGGATGGGGATGGGGATGGGGAAGGGGATGGTAAAGGGGAAGGTGATGGGGATGGTAGTGGGGATGGGGAAGTAATGGAGATGGTAATGGGGATGGGGATGGGGATGGGGATGTAATGGAGATGGTAATGGGGATGGGGAAGGTGAAGGGGAAGGTGAAGGGAATAGTAATGGGGATGTAATGTAGATGGTAATGGGGATGGGGATGTAATGGAGATGTAATGTAGATGGTAATGGGGATGGGGAAGGTGTTGGGGATGGGGAAGGGTATGGTAATGGGGATGGGGAAGGTGATGGGGATGGGGAAGGTGATGGGGATGGGGAAGGGGGTGGGGATGGTAATGGGGATGTTATAACCCACTAGCTCCATGTATTGATGTACTTTTCTTGCCACCAAGGAGCATACTTTTGGACTATTATTTTGATTATGTATGTGTTTGTGTGTTTTTGTGCTTGTCTGCGTGTGTGCGTGTGCGTGTGCGTGTGCGTGTGTGTGTGTGTGTGTGTGTGTGTGTGTGTGTGTGTGTGTGTGTGTGTGTGTGTGTGTGTGTGTGTGTGTGTGTGTGTGTGTGTGTGTGTGTGTGTGTGTGTGTGTGTGTGTGTGTGTGCTTGAGTTCATGTGCTTGTGTGCGTGTGATAATTATATTATTCACAATTATTGATAAAAAATAAACTACAGATTGCCAAGGCAGTTATTGAACATATTGATCTGTTCTTTCTAAAAGTTTGAGATTTCTTAATTACAGAGAGTTTATCTGCAGATGAGATGTAAACATTGATTCTGTGTGTGTGTGTTTTGTGTGTCCCTCTGCCTGTTGTCTTATTAAGATGTAATGGCCTTCATCCCAACGCTCCTTTCCCGTCCATCACTGTATTCATAATTTATATGATAGGCAAGGCCACAGACATAGCCCAACACCCCACATTACTGCACACAGCAATTACTCTCCACACACACACACACACACACACACACACACACACACACACACACACACACACACACACACACACACACACACACACACACACACACACACAGTGTTGTGCAGTGGTATGACTCAACCTTTACTTGTTTAGTTCTAGTATGTTGTGAATCTGTTGTAATGTGAGCATACCTTCAGAAAACAATAAACACACAAGCAGAACAGCATCTGAATACTGAAACACCAGCGGAGGCTCAACCATCACAGGACAACATCTGAATACTGAAACACCAGCGGAGGCTCAGCCATCACAGGACAACATCTGAATACTGAAACACCAGCGGAGGCTCAGCCATCACAGGACAACATCTGAATACTGAAACACCAGCGGAGGCTCAACCATCACAAGACAACATCTGAATACTGAAACACCAGCGGAGGCTCAGCCATCACAGGACAACATCTGAATACTGAAACACCAGCGGAGGCTCAGCCATCACAGGACAACATCTGAATACTGAAACACCAGCGGAGGCTCAACCATCACAGGACAACATTTGAATACTGAAACACCAGCGGAGGCTCAGCCATCACAGGACAACATCTGAATACTGAAACACCAGCGGAGGCTCAGCCATCACAGGACAACATCTGAATACTGAAACACCAGCGGAGGCTCAACCATCACAGGACAACATCTGAATACTGAAACACCAGCGGAGGCTCAACCATCACAGGACAACATCTGAATACTGAAACACCAGCGGAGGCTCAACCATCACAAGACAACATCTGAATACTGAAACACCAGCGGAGGCTCAGCCATCACAGGACAACATCTGAATACTGAAACACCAGCGGAGGCTCAACCATCACAGGACAACATCTGAATACTGAAACACCAGCGGAGGCTCAGCCATCACAGGACAACATCTGAATACTGAAACACCAGCGGAGGCTCAACCATCACAGGACAACATCTGAATACTGAAACACCAGCGGAGGCTCAGCCATCACAGGACAGATGCCCAGCCATAGAACATTATGTATTGATACTTACTAGGATTTCACTGACACTCTCACTGGCTCTCTCTCTTAGCACAGACTGGAGAGCTATTGCACATTGAAGAGAGAAGTAGGGTATCAAATCACCCACAACTTCCACAAACCACTAAATTGGCTACTCACACACGTTTCTCACTTTCATTTTGAACCCCTCTCCTCTCTATTCAATGGCTACCATCTCCTCTCTATTCAACAGCTACCCTCTCCTCTCTATTCAACAGCTACCCTCTCCTCTCTATTCAACAGCTAACCTCTCCTCTCTATTCAACAGCTACCCATGGAGGGTTAGTGTAAAAGGTTAAGAGGCCTTATACATTCAGCCTTTGAAGAACCATTGACAAGCCCTTCAAATGGATTTATGTATAATTTCAAACAGATAAATGGCCCATGTGTGCCTTTCTTCTCTAGCTGCTGTAATATCTTCCCCAGACTGTGAGTCTATACTGTAGTCAGCTTGGCCCCATGTCTGACGGAGAGGTAGGACATGGCTCCTGAATCACTACGAGCCAGCCTATAACACTGTTAATGTGTTTGTGGGGCTGGAATCCTCCTGACTGGCAGTACCTCTGAAATGAGAGGGACATAGCTAGTACAGATGTAGGATCTTAATTTGAGCCAGTTTGCTACAGCAGGAAAATAATGCTACAGCAGCAGGAAATGTGAGTTATTATGTGGATTATAATTCATGTAAAACAAAATGTAGGGGGTTATACTTTTTTTTTGTTAGAGCAAAATGTGTAAGTGGAAATTACACTTTTCCTGCTGTGCAGGAACATTCTCAGCAACAAAAGAGTGATCAAATGAAGATCCTACATCTGTAGTCATAGAGATACATTTATGTCATTCTATGATAGCAGTCCCATGCAAGTCTGATGGTGGTGGAAGAATGTATATTCAGTAGGTTTATGGAAATGAAATGGCAGAGCACTCAGAACCACTTACCTGCTGTAGGCTCACCTACAGATGGCTGTCTCTTTGTAATAATGCTTCTCTCAACCCATAAAGCATAACACCACAGAGCCATTAGAGATCATCTAGGTCAGCGGGGTCGAACATACGGCCCTTGAGCCCACTCTATCCGGCCTGCAGGTGGTTTGAGTGAAAAATATTCATTAAAAAAAATTACAATAATCTTAATCGACATTGAAATGACTTAAACCAAATGTAAACTGTGTTGAAATGATGGACCTACATTTAAAGTCTTTTCACTCTTTCCATCTTTCTAATACTCATCGAAACGAAAGGTAGACAGTCAGAGAGGATAGAAAATTACAAAAACGATGGAGAGAGAACATTTTTTTTGCACATTCTGAAAGCGAGAACATTTTATACATTTTAAGTGTCGCTCTCCGGACCTCGGTGACCACCGTTAAATTACTGCATTATAATGCTGATGATATGGCATTTGTAGTTTTACTCTGAGAGGAAGACAGATGTTCTTACTGAGCAAATGAGAGGAAATTGAATTAAATTGATCACAGGTGTCTGAAGTCTCATCAGCAGCTGAATCTGGAAGGGCCTTAAAATAGAAGAGACAGGCTCTATTACAACCCTAATCAGTGCTGTCAAGAATGTGGAGCAGCAACGCTGAAACACACTAACAGGGTCCGCTGCTGTCTATAATTCTGTTGTGATTTGACTCATTTCCAACTGTGACTCGATTGACTCCTTTCCACTCCGATCCCTCCTCCCCACTCCTCTACCCTCATCCCGTCTCCTCTACCCTCATCCCGTCTCCTCTACCCTCATCCCGTCTCCTCTACCCTCATCCCGTCTCCTCTATCCTTATCCCCACTCCTCTACCCTCATCCCTTCTCCTCTACCACCATCCCTTCTCCTCTACCCTCATCCCCTCTCCTCTACCACCATCCCTTCTCCTCTACCACCATCCCTTCTCCTCTACCACCATCCCTTCTCCTCTACCCTCATCCCCACTCCTCTACCCTCATCCCCACTCCTCTACCCTCATCCCTTCTCCTCTACCCTCATCACCCTCTTTTCGACCTTCATCCACTCTCCTCTACCCTCATCCCCTCTCCTCTACCCTCATCCCGTCTCCTCTACCTTCATCACCTCGCCTCCCCTCTCCTCTACCCTCATCCCGTCTCCTCTACCTTCATCCCCTCTCCTCTACCTTCATCCCATCTCCTCTACCTTCATCCCCTCTCCTCTACCCTCATCCCGTCTCCTATACCCTCATCCCCTCTCCTCTACCTTCATCCCCTCTCCTCTACCTTCATCCCCTCTCCTCTACCCTCATCCCCTCTCCTCTACCCTCATCCCCTCTCCTCTACCCTCATCCCCTCTCCTCTACCCTCTTCCCCTTTCATCTACCCTCATCCCGTCTCCTCTACCCTCATCCCCTCTCCTCTACCCTTCATCCCTTCTCCTCTAACCTCATCCCTTCTCCTCTACCCTCATCCCCTCTCCTCTACCCTCATCCCCTTTCCTCTACCCTCATCCCCTCTCCTCTACTCTCATTCCCTCTCCTCTCCTCTACCCTCATCCCCTTTCCTCTACCCTCATCCCCTCTCCTCTACCCTCATCCCGTCTCCTCTACCCTCACCCCCTCTACTCTACCCTTCATCCCCTCTCCTCTACCCTTATCCCCTCTCCTCTAACCTCATCCCATCTACTCTACCCTTCATCCCCTCACCTCTATCCTCATCCTCTCTCCTATACCCTCATCCCTTCACCTCTCCCTCTCTTCTCCTTTCCTGTTCTCCTCTCCCCTCCCCTGCGTTCATCTCCTCTCCCCTCCTCTTTGTCCCATCCCCTCTCTTCTCCTCACCTCTCCTTTCTTCCCCTCTCTTGGGGAGATTCTCATTTGGGCAAAGGATCATCCTCCTTCCTCTCTTCTCTGTCCTCTCTCCTCCGTGACTGGAAACCTATAAGTGGTCGAGGAATGTGTCAATTCGTTGGTAGGCGGATGAAAGAGTGTCCTCCCCTCCTCAATAGCCCAGGCAGGTCACCCGTGATACAAGTCAGCATTCGATGTTCATCCATGGCTGAGGATGTTGGGAAACCAGCCACTAGGGGCAAAAGTGAGCACTGTTACCTTCTAGTAGGATATGGTTTGCTAAGGCATTGTGGATGGGGATGTCAGATAAAGTAGGTGTAAGCACCTGACTCCAAAGGATGCATGTTCAAATACAGTGATAGAAAGTATTTTTTTAAATTTTAAAATTTGGATTTAATGCCTAAACTTAACCTCGGAACAATACAGAGAAGTAACCAAACACTTTGAAATTTGAAATTTGGAACAATTTTGAAATGTTATCTTTGAGAAACATGGATGAACATCTAATTCTGACATGAGACTGTGAGAGCTTGTTGCGACAACCACCTTCATTCAAGGATACAACATGTGTATCCTACCTCAAAAGAGTTTGAAATCTGCCAGACCCCCTTTGAATCAGTTTTTGTTTTGTCAGATGAGAAAAACACACACAAGTTTAAAAACAATATTCTACTTATTGTTTTAACTATAACATGTCTTGCACAACTAACTTCATTTGTTTTGATCACTTTCCACATTTATTTTGGGATCCACCACTCTAAAGGTCATTTATTTTGGGATCCACCCCTCTAAAGGTCATTTATTTTGGGATCCACCCCTCTAAAAGGTCATTTATTTTGGGATCTACCCCTCTAAAGGTCATTTATTCTGGGATCTACCCCTCCAAAGGTAATTTATTTTGGGATCCACCCCTCCAAAGGTCATTTATTTTGGGATCCACCCCTCTAAAGGTAATTTATTTTGGGATCCACCCCTCCAAAGGTCTTTTTCTGGGGGATCCACCCCTCGAAAGGTAATTTGCCTAATGACATGCGTGGTGAAGGAACGTCTCATTTCAAGCAAGCACATTTCCATCCATGGTCAGTCTCCTCGCCGACTCACCTCGACTAACTTTGACCTTTTTCAAAAGGAGGCGAAAGAGGACGGAGGAGAGAGGACGCAGGAGGTGAGAGAGGACGGAGGAGAGAGGACGGAGGAGAGAAGACGCAGGAGGTGAGAGAGGACGGAGGAGAGAGGACGCAGGAGGTGAGAGAGGACAGAGGAGAGAGGACGGAGGAGAGAGGACGCAGGAGGTGAGAGAGGACGGAGGAGAGAGGACGGAGGAGAGAAGACGCAGGAGGTGAGAGAGGACAGAGGAGAGAGGACGGAGGAGAGAGGACGCAGGAGATGAGCAAATCTAATTGTTAAAAGGCCTTGATCTCCTCTCCTCCGGTCACCAAACGGCTGTGAAGAACTTCCTGTGTCTGTTGCCCTGACAACCAACCGCTGCTTCTTGGACCCCTGTTGGTGCAGACAATTACTGCAGCGATGTTTGGAGCGTGTTCAGTTTGGAACGCTCTGTAGCTTGATGTAATGGTGGTAGCATGCTGAGCTTCACTTGTTCTGGCTGTCAAACACTGTGAGCATGACTTAACGAGCCCTCAACAGGTGGGGGGGGGGGGGGGGGGGGGGAAAGAGAGAGGAAATGGGAGAGGAGTGTGGGAAAGAGAGGGGGAATGATAGAGGAGTGTAGGAAAGAGAGGGGGAATGGGAGAGGAGTGTGGGAAAGAGAAGGGGAATGGGAGAGGAGTGTGGGAAAGAGAGGGGAATGATAGAGGAGTGTGGGAAAGAGAGGGAGAATGGGAGAGGAGTGTGGGAAAGAGAGGGGGAATGGGAGAGGTGTGTGGGAAAGAGAGGGGGAATGGGAGAGCAGTGTAGGAAAGAGAGGGAGAATGGGAGAGAAGTGTGGGAAAGAGAGGGGGAATGGGAGAGGAGTGTGGGAAAGAGAGGGAGAATGGGAGAGGAGTGTAGGAAAGAGAGGGGGAATGGGAGAGGAGTGTGGGAAAGAGAGGGGGAATGGGAGAGGAGTGTAGGAAAGAGAGGGGGAATGGGAGAGGAGTGTAGGAAAGAGAGGGGGGATGGGAGAGGAGTGTGGGAAAGAGAGGGGGAATGGGAGAGGAGTGTGGGAAAGAGAGGGGGAATGGGAGAGGAGTGTAGGAAAGAGACGAGGAATGGGAGAGGAGTGTGGGAAAGAGAGGGGGAATGGGAGAGGGGTGTAGGAAAGAGAGGGGGAATGGGAGAGGGGTGTAGGAAAGAGAGGGGGAATGGGAGAGGAGTGTGGGAAAGAGAGGGGGAATGGGAGAGGAGTGTGGGAAAGAGAGGGGGAATGAGAAAAGACATGAAAGAACAGAAGGAAGAGAGAGGAAAATAAAAATAAATACAACTTAGTCGACCTGCTCATTCTTCTCTGTAATGACACCTTGATAGGACTGTGAGAGAAGCCATAGAACATACAAGTACTGGACATCAAGGGAAATGTTCCCAAGCAAATAAAGGAAGTCTACCCCCTGCTTCATGCTCCCAGAGTGTGTTGGGAACATCAGTATACTCCCATTCTTCCTAGTTAACCTTGATGCTCAGGGTGGGTGAGGTTGTTACGGATCCCCTGATCAGTCCAGATGGCTCTGATTGCTTTTATTTGACTAAATCTGAATGAGTTTACCTTCCAGCCTGGTCACCACTTTCCTAGGTTCCTCCTGTGTGTGTGTGTGTGTGGTGTGTGGTGTGTGGTGTGTGGTGTGTGGTGTGTGGTGTGTGTGTGTGTGTGTGTGTGTGTGTGTGTGTGTGTGTGTGTGTGTGTGTGTGTGTGTGTGTGTGTGTGTGTGTGTGTGTGTGTGTGTGTGTGTGTGTGTGTGTGTGTGTGTGTGTGTGTGTGTGTGTGTGTGTGTGTGTGTGTGTGTGTGTGTGTGTGTTTAACTTCTCTGGGATATGTGGGACGCTAACTTCCCACTTGGCCAAAAGCCAGTAAAAATGCAGAGCGCCAAATTCAAATAAATTACTATAAAAATCAAACTATCATGAAATCACACATGAAAGACACCAAATCAAAGCTACACTTGTTGTGAATCCAGCCAACATGTCTGATTTCAAAAAGGGTTTACGGCGAAAGCACACCAAACGATTATGTTAGGTCAGTACATAGCCACAGAAAAACACAGCCATTTTTCCAGCCAAAGAGAGGAGTAACAAAAAGCAGAAATAGAGATAAAATGAATCACTAACTTTTGATGATCTTCATCAGATGACACTCATAGGACTTCATGTTACACAATACATGTATGTTTTGTTCGGTAAAGTTCATATTTATATCCAAAAATCTGAGTTTAGGCGGGACACTACTGTCTCACTTGGCCAAAAGCCAAAGAAAATGCAGAGCGCCATATTCAAATAAATTACTATAAAAATCTAACTTTCATTAAATCACACATGAAGACACCAAATTAAAGCTACACTGGTTGTGAATCCAGCCAACATGTCAGAATTCAAATAGGCTTTTCGGCGAAAGCAAACGATGCTATTATCTGAGTTAGCAAGATAGTAAACAAAGAGAGATAAGCATATTTCAACCCTGCAGGGGCGACACAAAACGCAGAAATAAAAATATAATTCATGCCTTACCTTTGACGAGCCTCTGTTGTTGGCACTCCAATATGTCCCATAAACATCACAAATGGTCCTTTTGTTCGATTAATTCCGTCGATATATATCCAAAATGTCCATTTATTTGGCGCGTTTGATCCAGAAAAACACTGGTTCCAACTTGTGAATCTTGACTACAAAATATCTCAAAAGTTACCTGTAAACTTTGCCAAAACATTTCAAACTACTTTTGTAATACAACTTTAGGTATTTTTTAACGTAAATAATCAATAAAATTGAAGACGGGATGATCTGTGTTCAATACAGGATTAAAACAAACTGTAGCTAGCCTTCTGGTCATGCGCCTCTAACAAACAGGATACAACAAGTGACCCTGATTCAAAATGGCCTTACTTCTTCATTACACAAAGGAAAAACCCTCAACCAATTTCTAAAGACTGTTGACATCCAGTGGAAGCGGTAGGAACTGCAAGAAGGTCAATTAGAAATCTGTATTCCCAATGAAAATCCATTGAAAAGAGAGTGACCTCAAAACAAAACAAAAATCTGAATGGTTTGTCCGCGGGGTTTTGCCTGCTAAATAAGTTCTGTTATACTCACAGACATGATTCAAACAGTTTTAGAAACTTCAGAGTGTTTTCTATCCAAATATACTAACAATATGCATATCTCATCTTCTGGGGATGAGTAGCTGGCAGTTGAATTTGGGTATGCTTTTCATCCAAACGTGAAAATGCTGCCCCCTATCCTAGAGAAGTTAATGATGTTTGTCCATCATGAGACTCTGTAGAAGTGAAAGCCTATTTCACTTCCTCAAAGTCTCCAGAATGAATCTAAGATAACATCCTCGGCCGTTTTTGCCGAGGATGTTTTAGTTGCAAACTTGTGTACCTAACTTAGGTGTTAGTTAGTATTTCTCAAGTAAACATTTTTTAGACTTGTCTTATGTAAACAAAGGCAGGCTGCTAGGCAGGTCTGTCTCGCTGTCTATGCTATTGGATAGACAGTAATCACCGCAGCTGTTCATCTCAAGTTAGTGGGCAAATGTACATCGTCAAATCAAAACCCAACCTTCATTTATCCGTTGTGACACACGGATGTTCCAAACTTCGTTTTAGATGAGACCCAAATGATCCTATTTACACTTTGTAGTCAAGTTTGACACTGAAATAACTGTTTCTGACTCATATCAATACCACATAGGCCATTTTCAAAGGGATTTGTTGCTTTTTAAAGGCAGTTGGTCTTCAACCCCTGTCCGTTCAGTTGAACCAGCAGAGCAGTGTTTCCTGCACACAGAAATCGTCTCCATATTTCACTGAGGAAGACAAACGAGCCGGGCCTGAACACTATACATGATTTAGTATTTACACAACAAGATTTATGACCTGAGGTGGCTCTGAGATGCCAGCCATGAAGAGGTATACTACAGCTACAGTATCTTATCACAGGTAGTGGAGGGAACATGGTTATTGTGATGGGATAGACACTAGAACTACACAATGCTTTAAAGTCCTGTAAAAACATACTACCACCAAGTGGACTCCCCTCACATAGAGAGATGCACGCACACACACACACACACACACACACACACACACACACACACACACACACACACACACACACACACACACACACACACACACACACACACACACACACACACACACACACACACACACACACACACACACACACACACACACACACACACACACACACACACACACACACACACACAGGGATGCAGAGCATAGCACCAGAAAGCAGAACATAAGGAGAGCTGGAAGGAGAGACTTATTCCCAGGGCTGGTAAGGTAACCGTATTACCGCCACACCGGCAGTCACCAGTCATGATGGCAGTCAAATTCTATGTGACCGTTTAGTCACAGTAATTAGGCTTCTCCAAGCTCTGACGCTGCTCATGGTCATTAGTAGCCTACCAAACTGCCTGTTACTCAGCACTCTATTGTCGCTCTAATCACTCTGACATCAATACAAATGTTATCAAAAATCTAATCAAACACTTCATGAGAGCCCATGAGCTCATATTGTGCGACATTTCTATAGGCTAACAGCCTCTATTAAAATAAATGAGGATCCCATCAGATTTCTATAGGCTAGTAGGCCAACTATATTTATTTCTCAACTTTCCTAATATTAAGCACATTGCTTCTCTTTACAAAAGGAGTAAAGCCTACCTGGCTGGCATGAAAAAAGAAACCACAGGAATTACAGCAACACAAAGGGGTTGCATTAACAGGTGCTTGTCAAATTGTGAATGAGAGACTGATGAAGTGTGTGCAGCCTGCACAAAAAAACTAAGCAGAGCTCATGCCTTTCATGCAACTTTTTTGAAATCATCATTAGAGTCTCATCATGCATCCTTAGAATGTATTAAAAATGGAAACATATAGTCCAACATTTGTATCACAACTAAAGTTACATAAATTACTCTAAATAAAGCATATAGGAATACCTGTTTCTTTGTTAAGAGCTCAACACAGAATAGCCGCATGTGCTCACTCCCTCAAATCGTTTGGAGAAAAAATCCTTTCTATTTTATTCAGCTTTGTTCAATTGCTTTCTTCATAATATAAAATAATACAATATAATGTCACGGAATTCTTAGAAAATCTTGTCTGCTAAATGAACTAGTGCAGCCCACAGACATATGGAACAGCCAGATCAGGACCTAACATAAGGACAACTCAGAGTATGCTATTCTGTTCTTCTGAAACAGACTACATTTTCTTCATATCATAAATAAAAAATAAATAATGGATTTATTGTGAAGGTGTAGGCTATATTTTATTACTAGGCTTGTAGGCTATGTGTAGAAGCCAGGAGATGCTGAATGTGTTTATGTTAATTTACGGTCAATTACCGTGAGACTTGCAGTTATGCCTTACAATCACCGGCTAACAAAATTGTGACCGCCACAGCTGTACTTATTCCCGCTGTGTCAATCTGTAGTCTTCCCTTTTCTATATGTGCTCTTTAGCTCTTCAAAATGTCCCTCTCTCCATCCCCCCATCCCCCCATTATCTCTCTTTCACCTCTCCTACCCTCCTCTCCCCTCTCTCCATCCCCCCATTCTCTCTCTTTCACCTCTCCTACCCTCCTCTCCCCTCTCTCTATCTCTGGCACATCTGATGCAATCTACGGGCATCAGTTCAGAGTCAAACCCAGTGAAAATGTACTCATTATACAAGCCCTGTTCAAATACTGTCTGAAACGTTAGCCAGATAACTTCTTTCAATCTCCCAGACATCACCACCTCTGCCCCCAGTAACAGTGCAGATCAATCATATTCATTCACAGCCCTCTGCAGTCTGTCGTTCAGAATGAGACTGCATGTTAAAAGCTGCTACTAATTGCAATGACATCGCTTCTGGTCATTCGCGGATCACATTTGCATATCTCTCATTGGAATCAGGGAAGAGTCCGATGTCTTCATTAAGTACAGCCTTCCTCTTTGATCTGGGTGAATCTACTATTCCTGATTGAACCAGTTGATATGAAACTTTCAGCAATCCTTCTGTTTGCCCCAAAGAGGTATTGATGGGGATGCAATGCGTGTGTAGGTAGGTAGATAGGTAGGTATGTGTGTGTGTGTGTGTGTGTGTGTGTGTGTGTGTGTGTGTGTGTGTGTGTGTGTGTGTGTGTGTGTGTGTGTGTGTGTGTGTGTGTGTGTGTGTGTGTGTGTGTGTGTGTGTGTGTGTGTGTGTGTGTGTGTGTGTGTGTCTACGTGCATGTGCACGTGCGTGCATGTGTGTAATTAATGCACATTGTGTGTTGTGAGATACAGTCTGCCTCCAGTGACAGCTCAACTGATGCAACAGCAAACGGCAGCGAGAAACAGCAAACAACGCTACTGGACTACTCAAACAACACTACTGGACTACTCAAACAACACTACTGGACTACTCAAACAACACTACTGGACTACTCAAACAACGCTACTGGACTACTCAAACAACACTACTGGACTACTCAAACAACACTACTGGACTACTCAAACAACACTACTGGACTACTCAAACAACACTACTGGACTACTCAAACAACACTACTGGACTACTCAAACAACACTACTGGACTACTCAAACAACACTACTGGACTACTCAAACAACACTACTGGACTACTCAAACAACACTACTGGACTACTCAAACAACACTAATGGACTACTCAAACAACGCTACTGGACTACTCAAACAACACTACTGGACTACTCAAACAACACTACTGGACTACTCAAACAACACTACTGGACTACTCAAACAACACTACTGGACTACTCAAACAACACTACTGGACTACTCAAACAACACTAATGGACTACTCAAACAACGCTACTGGACTACTCAAACAACACTACTGGACTACTCAAACAACACTACTGGACTACTCAAACAACACTACTGGACTACTCAAACAACACTACTGGACTACTCAAACAACACTACTGGACTACTCAAACAACACTACTGGACTACTCAAACAACACTACTGGACTACTCAAACAACACTACTGGACTACTCAAACAACGCTAATGGACTACTCAAACAACGCTACTGGACTACTCAAACAATACTACTGGACTACTCAAACAACACTACTGGACTACTCAAACAACACTACTGGACTACTCAAACAACACTAATGGACTACTCAAACAACACTACTGGACTACTCAAACAACACTACTGGACTACTCAAACAACACTACTGGACTACTCAAACAACACTACTGGACTACTCAAACAACACTACTGGACTACTCAAACAACACTACTGGACTACTCAAACAACACTACTGGACTACTCAAACAACGCTACTGGACTACTCAAACAACACTACTGGACTACTCAAACAACACTAATGGACTACTCAAACAACGCTACTGGACTACTCAAACAACACTACTGGACTACTCAAACAACACTACTGGACTACTCAAACAACGCTACTGGACTACTCAAACAACACTACTGGACTACTCAAACAACACTACTGGACTACTCAAACAACGCTACTGGACTACTCAAACAACGCTACTGGACTACTCAAACAACACTACTGGACTACTCAAACAACGCTACTGGACTACTCAAACAACACTACTGGACTACTCAAACAACACTACTGGACTACTCAAACAACACTACTGGACTACTCAAACAACACTACTGGACTACTCAAACAACACTACTGGACTACTCAAACAGCTGCTATAAAAACATCACTCACATAGACTGTTACCTCCCAAAAACCGTCTGGTGATATTTCAGCCAGTCACACATTTCTGAAGTTTTGCAGAGTTATTGAGATTGGCCGTGGGACTGTCACTGAGTTTGAGTACCAACACTCTTGGTAAAGAGGGATATTGATGATTAGAGAGGTTGAAGGGTGAAATGAACAGAGAGAGAGAGAGAGCGAGAGAGAGAGAGAGAGTGAAAGAGAGTGAAAGCGAGAGAGAGAGAGAGAGAGAGAGAGAGAGAGAGAGCGAGAGAGAGAGCGAGAGAGAGAGAGAGAGAGAGAGAGAGAGAGAGAGAGATAGAGAGAGAGAGAGAGAGAGAGTTCCGGAGTTCCAAATTAAGCAGCAACAGCTGAAAAGATGAGCTCCTAAAAATATTGAATTTTACATGGTTTTTAGAGGAAAGTATATCGAAAAAAAGCAAAAGAAAACTGCAAGACTGATTAGGAGACCAAACAAGCAGCAAACAAAGAAGAAAGGCCTTCGAAAAAAGTAAAATTATACAATTTTCTTAGCTAGCTAAGTTGTTTACCTGTTGCTAGGCAGTTGCTAGGGACTCTCCTGAAAGAAGCTAGCTAGCTAACAAGGAGAGAGAGAGAGAGAGAGGTCATGATCAGATGATCAGATGAGCTCCTGCATTTTTCAGCATTTTCTTTAAAAAAGATAGATTTAGAGTTAGTTAAACTTGGATTTTTTGTGGAACTGAGAGAGATACAGCTTCAACTGTATTCAACTGTAACTGACTTGATACAGCTTCAACTAGCACTGACGTGTCAAGTAAGAGGTGTCAAAGACCATTAGCCCAACAATGGCAGGAGAGTCGAATAGTCTACCCCAACCAAATGGAGAGGCCTTAGAAGCTCCCTCCTGCTGTTCAGAGGTAATTAAAATACAGTACCCTGTGAGTGTAAAGAATGATAAGGCAAGAAAAGAGCACAAAATGAAGCTCCTTATGGAAAATCAAGAGACACTTTTTGCTGACTATTACAAAAATGGGAACATCAGCAACCTTATCTTCCACACAAACCATCCCCTGGCATGGCACAGTGCTATATTAGCACACTACCCCTCTGTTAAGAGAGGGGGGGTTAACGAGGGGTGGAAACTCAGGATACTTGACAACGAGGACTCTGAGTCAGCTAACATAAATCTATATAAGTCTGGAACAGTATTGGTACAGGGCAACCCCAAACAGTTTCAGCTGGACTTTCACCTAATCAAAGAATTAGCCCAGCAGGAGAAGCTCTCCCTTGATAAAGATACCCCCACCCCAAGCGGGTCAGACCAGACCTCTTCATCATATAACCCCACAGACGAGCAACCCTCAGCAGACAGTCAACCTCCCAGTACAGAGCACTTCTCCCTCATTGAAATGAAGGATAAATTCACCCAGCTGGAGGTAAGGCAGGTGGAGCTGGAACAGCAGGTGATTACACTCCAGTCAGCACAGACCCAGACAACAGTCCAGCACAACAACCCCTTAACCAGACCAGGAGAGCTGGAGGTGGAGAGAGACATATCTGCACTCTGGACAGTGGTGAGACAACTTCAACAGGAGAAAGAGCAGAAGCAGGAGCAGAACAAAGCACTAGAGGAGAGGATCAGACTGCTGGAGGAGAGGGGGAGGGGGATGGAGGAGAGGATCAGACTGCTGGAGGAGAGGTTGAGGGGGATGGCATGTGACAGAGAACAACCCACTAGGGAGGTGGCCATCCCCACAGAGACGCCAGCAGAACAGCCCACCTCAGCACCGGACAAAAGTCTCGACACCACAGCAGAACAGTCCACACCAGACCCTGACCATAGAGTCAACATCACAGCAGAACAGACAAAAGAAAAAACCCAAGCCCAGCAGCTCTCACCCCCCCTGAGCACCCCCCCTGTCAGCCACCCTGATAGCCCTCCTGACAACCCCCCCACACCCACTGAGAACAAACACAAGACACAGATTGTTCTCCTTATGGACTCAAATGGGAAATATATAGAAGAAAAAAAACTTTTTCCCAAACACAGTGTGTCTAAACTCTGGTGTCCAAACACCCAGCGCGCCCTAGACCTTCTGTCTGAGGACAAACTAGGCTCACCTAGCCACATAATAATACACACAGGCACAAACGACCTGAGAGCAAAGCAGGAAAGGGTGGCCACAGCACTGAAGGGAGTGATTGAAAAAGCTTCTTCTACTTTCCCCAATGCACAAGTGGTTATCTCCACCCTGCTACCACGAAAAGACTTCCACCCTGCTACAATACAGCGGGTAAACGCAAGCATTTCCCGTGACTGTGCCTCAAAACCAAATGTTTTCCTGGCCCACCACTCCACCCTGGACTTGAACAGCCTCTATGACCAGGTCCACCTCTATAAGGCAGCAGTGCCCACCTTTGTCCGGACTCTAAAGGACATCGCTCTCAAACGCAGCCCCAACACTTCACACAGGAGCAACAGATCAATAGACACCCCACCCAGACCAGCGAGACACCCTCCAAGACCTGCAGGACCCCCCCGTGGACCTACACATAGAGGACCCACGCCAAGAGGACTTACATCCAGACCACAGCACCCCCAGACACATCCACACCCCCACCCCAACCAATCAACACCCCCCCACATCAACCATGCCCACACCCCATTTAGGCCCCCTCAGATCAGACCTATGCCACTCCTGCCCACCCCATGCACCCCACCCCCGCAAAGAGAGCATCAACATGGAAGTCACACATACGCCCAGGTAGTGAGCGGGCAAACAGGCCCAACCCCCACTCTTACACTCGCCCAAGCCAACGGCATGTACCAGATGCTCAGCAGGCTCTGCTCACACTTACTGGCCTGAGGCCAAACCACACGGCCAACAACATTGGACACTTTATGGAACAAAAAGCCTTCACTATATCATCCTGGAATATCCAAGGCCTGAGGTCATCTGCCTTTGGCCTAAAGAGCAGGAACACGGACTTCACCAAAGAAATCGGTAATGCAGACATTGTCATCCTGCAAGAAACATGGTATAGCGGAGACGGACCCACTGGTTGCCCTCTAGGTTACAGAGAGCTGGTAGTCCCATCCACCAAACTACCAGGTGTGAAACAGGGAAGGGACTCAGGGGGAATGCTAATTTGGTATAGAGCAGACCTAACTCACTCCATTAAATTAATCAAAACAGGAACATTTTACATTTGGCTAGAAATTCAAAAGGAAATTATCTTAACAGAGAAAAATGTCCTCCTGTGTGCTACCTATATCCCCCCACTAGAATCCCCATACTTTAATAAAGACAGCTTCTCCATCCTGGAGGGGGAAATCAATCATTTCCAGGCCCAGGGACATGTATTAGTCTGTGGCGACCTAAATGCCAGAACTGGACAAGAACCTGACACCCTCAGCACACAGGGGGACAAACACCTGCCTGCAGGTGACAGCATTCCCTCCCCCATATGCCCCCCTAGGCACAACTATGACAACATAACCAACAAAAACGGGTCACAACTCCTGCAGCTCTGTCGCACGCTGGGTATGTACATAGTCAATGGTAGGCTTCGAGGGGACTCCTATGGTAGGTTCACCTATAGCTCATCTCTTGGCAGTAGCACTGTAGACTACTTTATCACTGACCTCAACCCAGAGTCTCTCAGAGCGTTCACAGTCAGCCCACTGACACCCCTATCAGACCACAGCAAAATCACAGTCTACTTGAACAGAGCAATGCTCAATCATGAGGCATCAAAGCCAAAGGAACTGAGTAACATTAAGAAATGCTATAGATGGAAGGAATGCAGTTTGGAAACCTACCAAAAAACAATTAGGCAACAGCAAATTCAATCCCTTTTAGACAACTTCCTGGGTAAAATGTTCCACTGCAATAGTGAAGGTGTAAACTTGGCAGTAGAAAATCTTAACAGTATATTTGACCTCTCAGCTTCCCTATCAAATCTAAAAATCTCAAATAGAAAACCGAAGAAAATGAACAACAATGACAAATGGTTTGATAAAGAATGCAAAAATCTAAGAAATAAATTGAGGAACCTGTCCAACCAAAAACATAGAGACCCGGAAAACCTGAGTCTACGCCTTCACTATGGCGAATCACTAAAACAATACAGAAATACACTACGGAAAAAGAAGGAACAGCACGTCAGAAATCAGCTCAATGTAATTGAAGACTCCATAGACTCTAACCAATTCTGGGAAAATTGGAAAACACTAAACAAACAACAACACGAAGAATTATCTATCCAAAATGGAGATGTATGGGTAAACCACTTCTCCAATCTTTTTGGCTCTATAACAAAGAATAAAGAACAAAAACATATACATGATCAAATACAAATCCTAGAATCAACTATTAAAGACTACCAGAACCCATTGGATTCTCCAATTACCTTGAATGAGTTACAGGACAAAATAAAAACCCTCAAACCCAAAAAGGCCTGTGGTGTTGATGGTATCCTTAATGAAATGATCAAATATACAGACAACAAATTCCAATTGGCTATACTAAAACTCTTTAACATCGTCCTTAGCTCTGGCATCTTCCCCAATATTTGGAACCAAGGACTGATCACCCCAATCCACAAAAGTGGAGACAAATTTGACCCCAATAACTACCGTGGAATATGCGTCAACAGTAACCTTGGGAAAATACTCTGCATTATCATTAACAGCAGACTCGTACATTTCCTCAATGAAAACAATGTACTGAGCAAATGTCAAATTGGCTTTTTACCAAATTACCGTACAACAGACCATGTATTCACCCTACACACCCTAATTGACAACCAAACAAACCAAAACAAAGGCAAAGTCTTCTCATGCTTTGTTGATTTCAAAAAAGCCTTCGACTCAATTTGGCATGAGGGTCTGCTATACAAATTGATGGAAAGTGGTGTTGGGGGTAAAACATACGACATTATAAAATCCATGTACACAAACAACAAGTGTGCGGTTAAAATTGGCAAAAAACACACACATTTCTTCACACAGGGTCGTGGGGTGAGACAGGGATGCAGCTTAAGCCCCACCCTCTTCAACATATATATCAACGAATTGGCGCGGGCACTAGAACAGTCTGCAGCACCCGGTCTCACCCTACTAGAATCCGAAGTCAAATGTCTACTGTTTGCTGATGATCTGGTGCTTCTGTCACCAACCAAGGAGGGCCTACAGCAGCACCTAGATCTTCTGCACAGATTCTGTCAGACCTGGGCCCTGACAGTAAATCTCAGTAAGACCAAAATAATGGTGTTCCAAAAAAGGTCCAGTCACCAGGACCACAAATTCCATCTAGACACCGTTGCCCTAGAGCACACAAAAAACTATACATACCTCGGCCTAAACATCAGCACCACAGGTAACTTCCACAAAGCTGTGAACGATCTGAGAGACAAGGCAAGAAGGGCCTTCTATGCCATCAAAAGGAACATAAATTTCAACATACCAATTAGGATCTGGCTAAAAATACTTGAATCAGTCATAGAGCCCATTGCCCTTTATGGTTGTGAGGTCTGGGGTCCGCTCACCAACCAAGATTTCACAAAATGGGACAAACACCAAATTGAGACTCTGCATGCAGAATTCTGCAAAAATATCCTCCGTGTACAACGTAGAACACCAAATAATGCATGCAGAGCAGAATTAGGCCGATACCCACTAATTATCAAAATCCAGAAAAGAGCCGTTAAATTCTACAACCACCTAAAAGGAAGCGATTCCCAAACCTTCCATAACAAAGCCATCACCTACAGAGAGATGAACCTGGAGAAGAGTCCCCTAAGCAAGCTGGTCCTAGGGCTCTGTTCACAAACACAAACACACCCCACAGAGCCCCAGGACAACAGCACAATTAGACCCAACCAAATCATGAGAAAACAAAAAGATAATTACTTGACACATTGGAAAGAATTAACAAAAAAACAGAGCAAACTAGAATGCTATTTGGCCCTAAACAGAGAGTACACAGTGGCAGAATACCTGACCACTGTGACTGACCCAAACTTAAGGAAAGCTTTGACTATGTACAGACTCAGTGAGCATAGCCTTGCTATTGAGAAAGGCCGCCGTAGGCAGACATGGCTCTCAAGAGAAGACAGGCTATGTGCACACTGCCCACAAAATGAGGTGGAAACTGAGCTGCACTTCCTAACCTCCTGCCCAATGTATGACCATATTAGAGAGACATATTTCCCTCAGATTACACAGATCCACAAAGAATTCGAAAACAAATCCAATTTTGATAAACTCCCATATCTACTGGGTGAAATTCCACAGTGTGCCATCACAGCAGCAAGATTTGTGACCTGTTGCCACAAGAAAAGGGCAACCAGTGAAGAACAAACACCACTGTAAATACAACCCATATTTATGTTTATTTATTTTAACTTGTGTGCTTTAACCATTTGTACATTGTTACAACACTGCATATATATATAATATGACATTTGTAATGTCTTTATTGTTTTGAAACTTCTGTATGTGTAATGTTTACTGTTCATTTTTATTGTTTATTTGACTTTTGTATATTACCTACCTCACTTGCTTTGGCAATGTTAACACATGTTTCCCATGCCAATAAAGCCCCTTGAATTGAATTGAATTGAATTGAGAGAGAGAGAGAGAGAGAGAGAGAGAGAGAGAGAGAGAGAGAGAGAGAGAGAGAGAGAGAGAGAGAGAGAGAGAGAGAGAGACACAGAGAGAGACACAGAGAGAGACACAGAGAGAGACACAGAGAGAGACACAGAGAGGGAGACAGAGAGAGAGAGAGAGAGAGAGAGAGAGAGAGAGAGAGAGAGAGAGAGAGAGAGAGAGAGAGAGAGAGAGAAAGAGAGAAAGAGAGAAAGATGGGATGACGTATAGCCTGCTCTTTAGGAGAGTGAGACGTCCCTGGAGAGTCTTATTTCTATCCTCTACCACCCCCCCCATCGCCTCCCCAGTCAGGAAGTCTATCCAGTTAAAGAATAGAAATGTCTATTTGATTAGTAACAGCCTGAGAGTGTCATCTAGAAAACATTGTTGAGTAGCTGTGTGTATGAGGTTGCATAACCTGTTGTGTAATAGCACTGCAGACATTATTCCTTTCAATTGATGCGTTTAAACAGCCCATAATATCTGACAGTAAACAGGTGCTTTCTGAAAGGCACTTTCTCTCACTGGAGGTACTTGTTTTGTCCCAAAGAAATCCACCTGAACCCATTGTTCAGCTTGACAGACTGCTCAATCAGGTAGGTAGCTTAGTGGTTAGAGTGTTGGACTTGTAACTGAAAGGTTGCAAGGTCAAATCACCGAACTGACGAGGTAAAAATCTGTTGTTCTGCTGCTGAACAAGGCAGTTAACCCACTGTTCCTAAGCCATCATTGAAAATAAGAACTTGTTCTTAACTGACTTGCCTAGTTAAATAAAGGTCAAATAAAAGGTAAGAGGGAGTGAGAGAGAAAGTTTACTGTTAATTTTGTATTGTTTATTTCAGTTTTGTTTATTATCTATTTAACTTTCTTTGGCAATGTAAACATATGTTTCCCATGCCAATAAAGCACTAAAATGTAATGTAATGTAATGTAATGTAATTGAAAGAGAGCAAGGGAGAGAGTGAGTGCGACAGCGAGAGAGAGAGAGAGTGAGTGTGTGTGTGTGGTGTGCTCCAGTCAATAATTTATGTGTCCTCTTACACCTTGGCTTTTCTGGCAGAGAGCAGAGCAGTGTCAACATTAATAAGTTAAGAGACAGTCTTAGATGTAACACACACACACACACACACACAGACACACACACACACACACACACACACACACACACACACACACACACACACACACACACACACACACACACACACACACACACACACACACACACACACACACACACACACACACAGACACACAGACACACACACACACACACACACACACACACACACACACACACACACACACACACACACACACACACACACACACACACACACACACACACACACACACACACACACACACACACACACACACACACACACACACACACACTGAGCACGAACCGATGCTGGCACTAAGACTACACTCAACAAGATGTATAAGCAAACAAGAAAATGTTCATCCAGAGGCGGCGCTCATAGTAGCCAGTGACATTTATGCAGGTAAACTGAAATATATTTGAAATCTTTTCTACCATCATGTCACCTGTGCAACTAGAGGAGAAAACTCTCTACATCATCTTTACTCCACACACAAACACATACCAAGCTCTCCCTCAGCCTCCATTTGGCTAATCTGATTATGAATCTATCCTCCTGATTCCTGCTTACAAGCAAAAACTCAAACAGGAAGTACCAGTGATGTGCCCAATACAAAAGTGGTCCGATGAAGCGGACTATAGGACTGTTTTGCTAACATAGACTGGTATGTTCCGGGATTCATCCAATGGCATTGAGGAGTTTACTATATCAGTCACAGGCCTTATTATTAGGTACATAAACAGTTTCATCCCCACAGTGACAGTACGTACATATCCAAACCAGATGCCATGGATTACAGGCAACATTCGCAATGAAATAAAAAGCTAGAGCTGATGCTTTCAAGTAGCGGGACACTAATTCGGACACATATAAGAAACCCCGCTACAGGTAAAGCGTCAATACAGGACAAATCCTACTAAACTGGCTCTGACCCTCATTGGATGTGGCAGGGCTTGCAAACTATCATGGATTACAAAGGGAAGCCCAGTTGCGGGCTTACCAGAAGAGCTAAATGCATTCTATTGTCACGTTCTGACCCTAGTTCTTTTGTTATTTCATGTTGTGGGGGTGCTTTGCTGCAGGAGGGACTGGGGCACTTCACAAAATAGATGGCATCATGAGGTAGGGAAATGATGTGGATAAATTGAAGCAACATCTCAAGACATCAGTCAGGAAGTTAAAGCTTGGTCGCAAATGGGTCTTCCAAATGGACAATGACCCCAAGCATTCTTCCAAAGTTGTGGCAAAATGGCTTAAGGACAACATGGTCAATCACAAAGCCCTGACCTCAATCCTATAGAAAATGTGTGGGCAGAACTGAAAAAGCATGTGTGAGCAAGGAGGCCTACAAACCTGACTCAGTTACACCAGCTCTGTCAGGAGGAATGGGCCAAAATTTACCCAACTTATTGTGGGAAGCTTGTGGAAGGCTACCCGAAATGTTTGACCCAAGTTAAACAATTTAAAGGCAATGCTACCAAATACTAATTGAGTGTATGTAAACTTCTGACCCACTGGGAATGTGATGAAAGAAATAAAAGCTGAAATAAATAATTCTCTCTACCGTTATTCTGACATTTCACATTCTTAAAATAAAGTGCTGATCCTAACTGACCTAATACAAGGAATTTTACTAGGATTAAATGTCAGGAATTGTGAAAAACTGAGTTTAAATGTATTTGGCTAAGGATATGTAAACTTCCGACTTCAACTGTATCTACCTCAATTACCTCGGCCCCTGCATATCGACTCATTACAGGTACCCCTTGTATATAGCCAAGTTATCATTACTCATTGTGTATTTATTATAAAATTATTATTTTTAACTTTTCTATTATTTCTCTATTTTCTCTCTGCGTTGTTGGAAAGGACCCGTAAGTAAGCATTTCACTGTCATTGTTTACGCAGCATGTGACGAATACAATTACATTTGATTCATTTGATTAGTTCTTCCCAGCTGGGACAGGACTTTGACATCATTCACAATCGTGTGTGTGTGTGTGTGTGTGTGTGTGTGTGTGTGTGTGTGTGTGTGTGTGTGTGTGTGTGTGTGTGTGTGTGTGTGTGTGTGTGTGTGTGTGTGTGTGTGTGTGTGTGTGTGTGTGTGTGTGTGTGTGTGTGTGTGTGTGTGTGTGTGTGTGTGTGTGTGTGTGTGTGTGTGTGTGTGTGTGTGTGTGTGTGTGTGTGTGTGTGTGTGTGTGTGTAAAAATGCTACAAAACAGAATGGATGTAATTAGTCTAGGCTGCTCCCGTCTTGGCTTTGTTGTGATAACAGCTCAGTCATTCTATACATCTCAATAAGACCCCAGTCATATAGATTGATTAATCCCACTGGAGAGGAGCACACACACACACACACACACACACACACACACACACACACACACACACACACACACACACACACACACACACACACACACGCACACAGAAGAGCAGCAAAGGAGCAGGCCTAAAAGACTGAGTTGTGTGTTCAGGGACAGAATGCAAAGGTCCTGCTGGTCTAAAAGTCAACGGAATGTGTGCCAGTAGGAGGAATGGCTCCCTACACTACATCACAGCCTAAACAGTCCTGTGATATGTCTATTACAGACAACACTGATGGCTCCCTACACTACATCACAGCCTAAACAGTCCTGTGATATGTCTATTACAGACAACACTGATGGCTCCCTACACTACATCACAGCCTAAACATTCCTGTGATATGTCTATTACAGACAACACTGATGGCTCCCTACACTACATCACAGCCTAAACAGTCCTGTGATATGTCTATTACAGACAACACTGATGGCCCCCTACACTACATCACAGCCTAAACATTCCTGTGATATGTCTATTATAGACAACACTGATGGCTCCCTACACTACATCACAGCCCAAACATTCCTGTGATATGTCTATTACAGACAACACTGATGGCCCCCTACACTACATCACAGCCTAAACATTCCTGTGATATGTCTATTACAGACAACACTGATGGCTCCCTACACTACATCACAGCCTAAACAGTCCTGTGATATGTCTATTACAGACAACACTGATGGCTCCCTACACTACATCACAGCCTAAACAGTCCTGTGATATGTCTATTACAGACAACACTGATGGCCCCCTACACTACATCACAGCCTAAACATTCCTGTGATATGTCTATTACAGACAACACTGATGGCTCCCTACACTACATCACAGCCTAAACAGTCCTGTGATATGTCTATTACAGACAACACTGATGGCCCCCTACACTACATCACAGCCTAAACAGTCCTGTGATATGTCTATTACAGACAACACTGATGGCTCCCTACACTACATCACAGCCTAAACAGTCCTGTGATATGTCTATTACAGACAACACTGATGGCTCCCTACACTACATCACAGCCTAAACATTCCTGTGATATGTATATTACAGACAACACTGATGGCTCCCTACACTACATCACAGCCTAAACAGTCCTGTGATATGTCTATTACAGACAACACTGATGGCCCCCTACACTACATCACAGCCTAAACATTCCTGTGATATGTCTATTATAGACAACACTGATGGCTCCCTACACTACATCACAGCCCAAACATTCCTGTGATATGTCTATTACAGACAACACTGATGGCTCCCTACACTACATCACAGCCTAAACAGTCCTGTGATATGTCTATTACAGACAACACTGATGGCTCCCTACACTACATCACAGCCTAAACATTCCTGTGATAGGTCTATTACAGACAACACTGATGGCTCCCTACACTACATCACAGCCTAAACAGTCCTGTGATATGTCTATTACAGACAACACTGATGGCTCCCTACACTACATCACAGCCTAAACATTCCTGTGATATGTCTATTACAGACAACACTGATGGCCCCCTACACTACATCACAGCCTAAACAGTCCTGTGATATGTCTATTACAGACAACACTGATGGCTCCTTACACTACATCACAGCCTAAACAGTCCTGTGATATGTCTATTACAGACAACACTGATGGCCCCCTACACTACATCACAGCCTAAACAGTCCTGTGATATGTCTATTACAGACAACACTGATGGCTCCCTACACTACATCACAGCCTAAACATTCCTGTGATAGGTCTATTACAGACAACACTGATGGCTCCCTACACTACATCACAGCCTAAACATTCCTGTGATATGTCTATTACAGACAACACTGATGGCTCCCTACACTACATCACAGCCTAAACATTCCTGTGATATGTCTATTACAGACAACACTGATGGCTCCCTACACTACATCACAGCCTAAACATTCCTGTGATAGGTCTATTACAGACAACACTGATGGCTCCCTACACTACATCACAGCCTAAACATTCCTGTGATATGTCTATTACAGACAACACTGATGGCTCCCTACACTACATCACAGCCTAAACATTCCTGTGATAGGTCTATTACAGACAACACTGATGGCTCCCTACACTACATCACAGCCTAAACATTCCTGTGATATGTCTATTACAGACAACACTGATGGCTCCCTACACTACATCACAGCCTAAACAGTCCTGTGATATGTCTATTACAGACAACACTGATGGCTCCCTACACTACATCACAGCCTAAACATTCCTGTGATATGTATATTACAGACAACACTGATGGCTCCCTACACTACATCACAGCCTAAACAGTCCTGTGATATGTCTATTACAGACAACACTGATGGCTCCCTACACTACATCACAGCCCAAACATTCCTGTGATATGTCTATTATTGTTTCTTTGAGAAGTGATTAGATTTTTATGAATCTGTGAGTGTTTCCCTGAACCTGTCAGTCATCCACCCAGTTGCCTTCAGCACCCATTAACCTTCCTGACACTCATATACCCTCTATCACATCTCTCATATCACTTCTATCACTTTACCTCTCTCTCTCCATCTCTCTCTCTCTCACATCCCCTCTCTATCATCTTTCATATCCCATCTCTCTCCATACATCTCTCCCTCGATCCCCCACTCTCTCTCTCTCTCTCTCTCTCTCTCTCTCAACTGGGGACATTTTGTTTGTCGCCACAAGGTCAAATGCTATTTCTAGGTAGTTTAGAGTTAAGGTTAGAACTAGTGTTAGGGTGAGAATTAGGTTTAGGGTTAGGAACTAGGGTTCATTTTAGGGTTAGGAGCTATTGTTAGGTTCAGGGTTAGGGTTAGATTTTCGAGTTAAGGTTAGGGTTAAGATTACGGTTAGGATTAGGTTTAGGGTTAAAAATATAATTTTGAATGGGAGTGAATTGTGTGTACCCACAAGGTCAGTTGAACAAGACTGTGTGTGTGTGTGTGTGTGTGTGTGTGTGTGTGTGTGTGTGTGTGTGTGTGTGTGTGTGTGTGTGTGTGTGTGTGTGTGTGTGTGTGTGTGTGTGTGTGTGTGTGTGTGTGTGTGTGTGTGTGTGTGTGTGTGTGTGTGTGTGTGTGTGTGTGTGTGTGTGTGTGTGTGTGTGTGTGTGTGTGTGTGTGTGTGTGTGTTTGTGTGTGTGCGTGCGCGTGTGTGTGTTTAGTTGTAAGATGCCAACTGCTCTGCCTATTATTTAGGAAGGAGATCATGTCTTCTTACGTGGCGTTGACTTCCAGTGAGTTATGGTTGCTCGTTGAGGCGCAGTGCTATCAGCATCTCACCGAAGAAACACGACAAGGCTGAGAGAGAAGAACACGCACACACACCACACTCACACAGGTTTATCTTAAACACACACACACAGACACAGAAACACACACTCTGACACAGTGATTTAATGTGATTTAATCATTTTAACATTGCTTGTTTTTTCTGCCTCGCAACCTCTCAATAACACGTTGTCTCAAAACCTTCCATCTAGATGAAGTTTCGTACACACCCACACACACACACACACACACACACACACACACACACACACACACACACACACACACACACACACACACACACACACACACACACACACACACACACACAGGTTTATCCTAAACACACACCACACACAGCAGTGTATGTGAGGCAGGAAGAAATAGACATTGAGACTACGGTATGCGGTATCACCAGTCCTCTAGGTGCTGCAGGTGTGTGACTTTGCAGTAACGTGGTTGGGACATTGTCAAATCCCCTGAGAATGCTGGCTGTCTGCCTGCCTGCCTGCCTGCCTGGCTGCCTGCCTGGCTGCCTGGCTGCCTGCCTTGTTGCCTGGCTACCTGCCTGGCTGCCTGCCTGCAGCTCCCCACCACACAGCACCAGACCCTGTGTGTCTTTCACACTGAGCAGGCAGGGGAAGTGGGCCCTCTGGTACAGGGTCTGATGGTCACTGGAGTCACCATGAGAACACACTTTCCGTTTCCATGACTGTGCTTATTTCTCTGTGAAGGACATTGAAGATGTGTTTGTGCACTTTATAGTTTCATTGGATATGGTTCGACTGTTTCTTATACGGGCCTGGTAAACTTAATCTAATGTCCCCCTCAACTTAATGTGAGGGAGACATTATTGACCCCAGTGGCAGATGAATGACCAGTGAGCATTGTGTTGGCAAACTGAGATATTAGCTGAGCTGCAGGACTGTTCAGATCACGACACTGTGAGCATGACTTCAGTCAGAAATAAGATATCTCCAGCAGATTGCAAAAGTCCCGAGATGGTGCAAATTATGATGGAAAGGAAACACAAAAATGATGTATTGTTCCCAGTCTAAGCCAGAGAGGCTGAGTCTTTGTGGCTGTGCCCTCAGACTACTGGGTTTAAGAGGAGTCTAAACACACACATTATAAATCTGCACCATTTATACATTACCCTGAAGTGACCCCTGCTGGTGATTTAATTCAATGCAATGTGTGTATTCATATACTTGTATAATTCCTGATTTAAAAAAAGACTACTAAGCATTAAACTTGAGTAAAAATCTCCCCATGTATAAGGGGACTTTCAAGATTGAAAGAAATCACTTCACATGCTACCTGGAATTGGAACGACAGTAAGATTGGTGTGTTTACAGTCAAGATGATCTCACCAGCACATCGCTTGCACTCGTAAACAAAATGTATGCTCTTGGTGGTGATTTTTACCTCGCCAATCTCTCTGTCCATACTGTCTCTGAGTTGACTGATTTCACTTTGAAAAGTATTGAGCACCTTTCTACCTTTCTGTCTGTCACTCTCTCCCTGTCCACTCAGCCAGTCAACTTCCTGTATCCCCCCCTTCACTCTCTCCCTGTCCACTCAGCCAGTCAACTCCCCGTATCCCCCCCTTCACTCTCTCCCTGTCCACTCAGCCAGTCAACTTCCTGTATCCCCCCCTTCACTCTCTCCCTGTCCACTCAGCCAGTCAACTTCCTGTATCCCCCCCTTCACTCTCTCCCTGTCCACTCAGCCAGTCAACTTCCTGTATCCCCCCTTCACTCTCTCCCTGTCCACTCAGCCAGTCAACTTCCTGTATCCCCCCCTTCACTCTCTCCCTGTCCACTCAGCCAGTCAACTTCCTGTATCCCCCCTTCACTCTCTCCCTGTCCACTCAGCCAGTCAACTTCCTGTATCCCCCCCTTCATTCTCTCCCTGTCCACTCAGCCAGTCAACTTCCTGTATCCCCCCCTTCACTCTCTTCCTGTCCACTCAGCTAGTCAACTCCCCATATTCCCCCCTTCACTCTCTCCCTGTCCACTCAGCCAGTCAACTTCCTGTATCCCCCCCTTCATTCTCTCCCTGTCCACTCAGCCAGTCAACTTCCTGTATCCCCCCCTTCACTCTCTTCCTGTCCACTCAGCCAGTCAACTCCCCATATTCCCCCCTTCACTCTCACCCTGTCCACTCAGCCAGTCAACTTCCTGTATCCCCCCCTTCACTCTCTCCCTGTCCACTCAGCCAGTCAACTTCCTGTATCCCCCCCTTCATTCTCTCCCTGTCCACTCAGCCAGTCAACTTCCTGTATCCCCCCTTCACTCTCTCCCTGTCCACTCAGCCAGTCAACTCCCTGTATCCCCCCCTTCACTCTCTCCCTGTCCACTCAGCCAGTCAACACCCCATATCCCCCCCTTCACTCTCTCCCTGTCCACTCAGCCAGTCAACTTCCTGTATCCCCCCCTTCACTCTCTCCCTGTCCACTCAGCCAGTCAACTTCCTGTATCCCCCCCTTCACTCTCTCCCTGTCCACTCAGCCAGTCAACTTCCTGTATCCCCCCCTTCACTCTCTCCCTGTCCACTCAGCCAGTCAACTTCCTGTATCCCCCCCTTCACTCGCTCCCTGTCCACTCAGCCAGTCAACTTCCTGTATCCCCCCCTTCACTCTCTCCCTGTCCACTCAGCCAGTCAACTTCCTGTATCCCCCCCTTCACTCTCTCCCTGTCCACTCAGCCAGTCAACTTCCTGTATCCCCCCCTTCACTCTCTCCCTGTCCACTCAGCCAGTCAACTTCCTGTATCCCCCCCTTCATTCTCTCCCTGTCCACTCAGCCAGTCAACTTCCTGTATCCCCCCCTTCACTCTCTCCCCTTCCACTCAGCCAGTCAACTTCCTGTATCCCCCCCTTCACTCTCTCCCTGTCCACTCAGCCAGTCAACTTCCTGTATACCCCCTTCACTCTCTCCCTGTCCACTCAGCCAGTCAACTCCCCGTATCCCACCCTTCACTCTCTCCTGTCCATTCAGCCAGTCAACTCCCTGTATCCCCCCCTTCACTCTCTCCCTGTCCACTCAGCCAGTCAACTTCCTGTATCCCCCCGTTCATTCTCTCCCTGTCCACTCAGCCAGTCAACTTCCTGTATCCCCCCCTTCACTCTCTCCCTGTCCACTCAGCCAGTCAACTTCCTGTATCCCCCCCTTCACTCTCTCCCTGTCCACTCAGCCAGTCAACTTCCTGTATCCCCCCTTCACTCTCTCCCTGTCCACTCAGCCAGTCAACTTCCTGTATCCCCCCTTCACTCTCTCCCTGTCCACTCAGCCAGTCAACTTCCTGTATCCCCCCCTTCACTCTCTCCCTGTCCACTCAGCCAGTCAACTTCCTGTATCTCCCCTTCACTCTCTCCCTGTCCACTCAGCCAGTCAACTTCCTGTATCTCCCCTTCACTCTCTCCCTGTCCACTCAGCCAGTCAACTTCCTGTATCCCCCCCTTCACTCTCTCCCTGTCCACTCAGCCAGTCAACTTCCTGTATCCCCCCTTCACTCTCTCCCTGTCCACTCAGCCAGTCAACTCACCGTATCCCCCCCTTCACTCTCTCCCTGTCCACTCAGCCAGTCAACTTCCTGTATCTCCCCTTCACTCTCTCCCTGTCCACTCAGCCAGTCAACTTCCTGTATCCCCCCCTTCACTCTCTCCCTGTCCACTCAGCCAGTCAACTCCCCGTATCCCCCCCTTCACTCTCTCCCTGTCCACTCAGCCAGTCAACTTCCTGTATCCCCCCCTTCACTCTCTCCCTGTCCACTCAGCCAGTCAACTTCCTGTATCCCCCCCTTCACTCTCTCCCTGTCCACTCAGCCAGTCAACTTCCTGTATCTCCCCTTCACTCTCTCCCTGTCCACTCAGCCAGTCAACTTCCTGTATCCCCCCTTCACTCTCTCCCTGTCCACTCAGCCAGTCAACTTCCTGTATCCCCCCCTTCACTCTCTCCCTGTCCACTCAGCCAGTCAACTCCCCGTATCCCCCCCTTCACTCTCTCCCTGTCCACTCAGCCAGTCAACTTCCTGTATCCCCCCTTTTCCAACCCCTTCACTCTCTCCCTGTCCACTCAGCCAGCCAACTCACCGTATCCCCCTTTTTCCATCCCCTTCACTCTCTCCCTGTCCACTCAGCCAGCCAACTCACCGTATCCCCCCTTTTCTCACCGTATCCCCCCTTTTCCATCCCCTTCACTCTCTCCCTGTCCACTCAGCCAGTCAACTCCCCGTATCCCCCCCTTCACTCTCTCCCTGTCCACTCAGCCAGTCAACTTCCTGTATCCCCCCTTTTCCAACCCCTTCACTCTCTCCCTGTCCACTCAGCCAGCCAACTCACCGTATCCCCCTTTTTCCATCCCCTTCACTCTCTCCCTGTCCACTCAGCCAGCCAACTCACCGTATCCCCCCTTTTCTCACCGTATCCCCCTTTTTCCATCCCCTTCTCTCCTCCTGTCCACACAGCAGCTCAACATAATACCACCCTATCCCAGCATGACTCATCATACAACCCCCCCCCCAAACACATATACACACTTTCTATTTTCCCTTTCTTAGACACTTCCTACTGTCCCATCATTGGACACTTCCTATTGTCCCTTCCTTGGACACTTCAAATGCATCTCCAAGATTCCTCTCTCTACTTTCTTGCTTGCTAGACTGCTTTCTGACGACAACACGATTGATCTGATCTTAGCCAGAGATCCACAGAGAAGCAAGAGAGGTACCAATACCACACACTCAGGCACACGCACACACACACACGCAGACGCACACATGCACACACTGGTTGTATGGTGGAGTACGGCTGGTGAGTCAGTGACCAGCTAGGGCACCATACCCCAGCTAGGGCACCTTACCCCAGCTAGGGCACCTTACCACAGAGTGCAGTATTTCCAGTTTTCGTGAATGCTAGCTCTCAGGGATAAGTTGAGTGATGGGGACAGAACAAGAAAGGAATCTATTAAAAGTTCCCCAAGGATATCAGACAACAAACACCTGAGCCCAGTCAATACCTACTCTCTACTCCAGTGGGGGCTGGTGTGAGGAGCTATAGGAGGATGGGCTCATTGTAATGGCTGGAATGGAAGAAATGGAACGAAGTATCCCCCCCTCTCCTCCCACCTTTACTCTCTTCCTGTCCACACAGCAACTCAACATAATACCACCTCTTCCCAGCATGACTCATCATACACCCCCCCCCCCCCCACACACACACACACACACACACACACACACTGCAGTCTGTGAAAGGTGACATTCACCAAGCTGTCTACCAACCCCGCCAGACAAGTCATGGCATTGTCAGTCGACCACGTAAGGGCGCAATTAACTGTGGGAGCCCCCTGACAGCTGTGTGTGCGTCTGTCTACGTGTGTGTGTGTGTGTGTGTGTGTGTGTGTGTGTGTGTGTGTGTGTGTGTGTGTGTGTGTGTGTGTGTGTGTGTCTATGTGTGTGTGTGTGTGTGTGTGTGTGTGTGTGTGTGTGTGTGTGTGTGTGTGTGGCCCTTTATCAACTAGCTGAGATGTTGATGAAACATGCTGATGAAACTAGTCAGTGGGTGTCATTTTACAGACTCTGCCCTCTCTGGCCCGGGGTGACAGGACAAGCCCAAAGTGTATTACTTCAACAATTAACAACTATCATCAACAACAACTGGGGGACCCCCAGTCCCAAACCAACCTCTAGTCATCTGGAGGACTCACTGTTCCCCAGTCCCAAACCAACCTCTAGTCATGCAGAGGACTCAATGGTCCCCAGTCCCAAACCAACCTCTAGTCAATGAGAGGACTCAATGGTCCCCAGTCCCAAACCAACCTCTAGTCAATGAGAGGACTCAATGGTCCCCAGTCCCAAACCAACCTCTAGTCAATGAGAGGACTCAATGGTCCCCAGTCCCAAACCAACCTCTAGTCAATGAGAGGACTCAATGGTCCCCAGTCCCAAACCAACCTCTAGTCATGCAGAGGAATCAATGGTCCCCAGTCCCAAACCAACCTCTAGTCAATGAGAGGACTCAATGGTCCCCAGTCCCAAACCAACCTCTAGTCATGCAGAGGACCAATGGTGTCCAGTCCCAAACCAACCTCTAGTCAATGAGAGGACTCAATGGTCCCCAGATCCTAACCAACCTCTAGTCATGCAGAGGACTCAATGGTCCCCAGTCCCAAACCAACCTCTAGTCAATGAGAGGACTCAATGGTCCCCAGTCCCAAACCAACCTCTAGTCAATGAGAGGACTCAATGGTCCCCAGTCCCAAACCAACCTCTAGTCAATGAGAGGACTCAATGGTCCCCAGTCCCAAACCAACCTCTAGTCAATGAGAGGACTCAATGGTCCCCAGTCCCAAACCAACCTCTAGTCAATGAGAGGACTCAATGGTCCCCAGTCCCAAACCAACCTCTAGTCAATGAGAGGACTCAATGGTCCCCAGATCCTAACCAACCTCTAGTCATGCAGAGGACTCAATGGTCCCCAGTCCCAAACCAACCTCTAGTCAATGAGAGGACTCAATGGTCCCCAGTCCCAAACCAACCTCTAGTCAATGAGAGGACTCAATGGTCCCCAGTCCCAAACCAACCTCTAGTCATGCAGAGGACTCAATGGTCCCCAGTCCCAAACCAACCTCTAGTCAATGAGAGGACTCAATGGTCCCCAGTCCCAAACCAACCTCTAGTCAATGAGAGGACTCAATGGTCCCCAGTCCCAAACCAACCTCTAGTCATGCAGAGGACTCAATGGTCCCCAGTCCCAAACCAACCTCTAGTCATGCAGAGGAATCAATGGTCCCCAGTCCCAAACCAACCTCTAGTCAATGAGAAGACTCAATGGTCCCCAGTCCCAAACCAACCTCTAGTCATGCAGAGGACTCAATGGTCCCCAGTCCCAAACCAACCTCTAGTCAATGAGAGGACTCAATGGTCCCCAGATCCTAACCAACCTCTAGTCATGCAGAGGACTCAATGGTCCCCAGTCCCAAACCAACCTCTAGTCAATGAGAGGACTCAATGGTCCCCAGTCCCAAACCAACCTCTAGTCAATGAGAGGACTCAATGGTCCCCAGATCCTAACCAACCTCTAGTCATGCAGAGGACTCAATGGTCCCCAGTCCCAAACCAACCTCTAGTCAATGAGAGGACTCAATGGTCCCCAGTCCCAAACCAACCTCTAGTCAATGAGAGGACTCAATGGTCCCCAGTCCCAAACCAACCTCTAGTCATGCAGAGGACCAATGGTGTCCAGTCCCAAACCAACCTCTAGTCATGCAGAGGACTCAATGGTCCCCAGTCCCAAACCAACCTCTAGTCATGCAGAGGACTCAATGGTCCCCAGTCCCAAACCAACCTCTAGTCAATGAGAGGACTCAATGGTCCCCAGTCCCAAACCAACCTCTAGTCAATGAGAGGACTCAATGGTCCCCAGTCCCAAACCAGCCTCTAGTCAATGAGAGGACTCAATGGTCCCCAGTCTCAAACCAACCTCTAGTCATGCAGAGGAATCAATGGTCCCCAGTCCCAAACCAACCTCTAGTCATGCAGAGGACTCAATGGTGTCCAGTCCCAAACCAACCTCTAGTCATGCAGAGGACTCAATGGAACCCAGTCCCAAACTGGTGGAGTACGGCTGGACGAGCTCAGGGCGAGGATCTCCTTCCAGTGAGACATCAGGGACTGTAACATACTCTGTTTCACGGAATGATGGCTCTCTCCGGATATACTGTCCTGTCCATACAGCCAGCTGGGTTCTCAGTACATTGCACAGACAGGAATGAAGAACGCTCAAGGAAGAAAGGCGCTGGTATATGTTTCATGATTTACTACTCATGGTGTGATTGTGATAACGTCCAGAAAGTCCTTTTGTTCACCCGACCTAGAATACCTCACAATCAAAAGCCGACCGTATTACCTCCCAAGAGAATTCTCTTCGGTTATAGTCACAGTCCCTCAAGCCGATACCATGACGGCCCTCAAGGAACTGCACTGGACTTTGTGCAAACTGGAAACCACCACCATCCTGAGGCCGCATGTATTGTAGCTGGGGATTTTAACAAATCAAATTTCAGGAAAACGCTACCAAAGTTCATGAACAATCGCATTTAACCATGGCAAGGCGACTGGGAATATGGTTGAATACAAACAGTGTAGTTATTCCCTCCGTAAGGCAATCAAACAGGCAAAACGTCAGTACAGAGACAAAGTGGAGTCGCAATTCAACGGCTCAGACGTGAGACGTATGTGGCAGGTGTCAGGACCCGGTGCGAGAAACAGTCACTAAATCGGCAGAACCCAGAAGATGAGGCAGACACAGCAGTACTAGAGATGGTGGTTTAATAAAAAATAGATATCTTCCAAAATACAAAGAAAATCCACAAAGTGGTAAAAACAGCAAGGGAAAAACAAACCTCAAAAGACTAATCCAAAATACAAAAGAACAAAACCAGAGAACCTCTGGAAAATCCAACAAGAGAAAAATATATGTTCACAACAAGGCTTGGGCTGGGGCTGGGTGCTAACATACAAACACTGAGCAGGGAACTGAGGAACACACAGGGATTAAATACTAACAAGGGAACGACATACAGGTGCAAACAATAATTAGAGCAAGGGAAAAACAAAAGGTACAAAAGAGGTGCAATGGGGACATCTAGTGACAAAAAAACCCAGAACAGTCCTGGCCAAAACCTGACAGAATCCCCCTCCTAGGAACGGCTCCTGACGTTCCTACCAGCCTTCTCAGGGTGGAGGGCCCTGAACTGACGAATGAGGTCAGGGTCCAGTATGTCCTTGGCAGGAACCCAGGAGCGCTCCTCGGGACCGTAGCCTTCCCAGTCCACCAGATACTGCCAGGACCGCTGCACCCGGCGGGAGTCCAGTATCCGGTGGACGGTATAAGCCGACTGGCCTCCGATGACACGGGGCGGAGGGGGAGGTCTGCCTGCCGGAATAAGGGGAGAAAAAACAACAGGTTTTAATAAAGAAATGTGAAATGTGGGATTGATTTTAAGGGATCTGGGTAAGTGCAGGCGAAAAGTAACGGGATTGACTCTCCTGGCAATCTTAAAGGGTCCGATGAATCTCTGGGACAGCTTGCGAGACTCCACCCGTAGCGGTAAGTTTTTTGTTGAGAGCCATACTCTCTGGCCGGGGTACAGGGTAGGACCGGGACGGCGACGTCTGTTGGCTTGTCGTTGGTACTGCTGTGAGGAACGCAGAAGATTAAGACGGGCCTTCTTCCACGTAAGCCGACAGCGTCTGATGAACCTCGAGGCTGAAGGCACTCTGACTTCTGCCTCCTGGTCCGGGAACAATAGAGGAGCATAGCCAAACTGACACTCGTGCGGGGATATACCAGTGGAGGAGGAGCACAAGGTGTTGTGCGCGTACTCGGCCCAAACAATGAAGGATGACCATGTGGATGGGTTGTTGGAAACCATACATCTGAGGGTGGTTTCCAGCTCCTGATTCATCCTCTCAGTTTGGCCGTTGGACTCCGGATGGTACCCTGAAGATAAACTGGCCGTGGCCCCTATGAGTTGGCAGAAGGCCTTCCAAAACCTTGAGGCGAACTGGGGACCTCTGTCGGAAACCATATCTTGCGGGATGCCAAAGACTCGGAACACATGGTTAATCACCAACTCAGCTGTTTCCTTGGCAGAAGGTAATTTGGTCAAGGGAACAAACCTGGCCGCCTTAGAAAACCTGTCGATGATGACTAGGATCGTAGTATTACCATGGGACGGAGGAAGGCCAGTAATAAAGTCCAGCGAGATATGGGACCAGGGTCGGTGGGGAATAGATAAAGGGTGAAGGAGTCCTTGAGGGCGGAGGTGAGAAGATTTGCCCTGGCAGCACACGGAACAGGCCTTGACGAAAGTGGCAACGTCTTCTTTTATGGTGGGCCACCAGAACTTACGCTGGATGAACTCCAAGGTGCGACCTACGCCCGGGTGACAGGTGAGGCGAGAGGAGTGCCCCCACAGAAGGACTTGGGACCTTGCTGCCTTGGGAACAAACAACCGATTAGCAGGACCTCCTCCAGGGCCCGGTTCGATGGCTTGAGCTTGTTTCACGGTATCCTCCACTTGCCATGAGATCGGAGCCACGATCTTAGCGGCAGGAAGAACAGTCATGTCAGTATCTTCTCGAATGGCAGGAGAGTAGACTCGTGACAAGGCATCCGGTTTGAGATTCTTCGACCCGGGTCTATAGGTGAGAATAAACTGGAATCGGCTGAAGAAAAGAGACCATCGAGCTTGTCTGGAGTTCAACCGCTTCGCCTGCTGGATATACTCCAGATTTTTGTGGTCCGTAAGCACTTGAAACGGTTGAGAAGCCCCCTCGAGCCAGTGTCTCCATTCCTTCAATGCCATCTTAACCGCTAGGAGTTCACGATCCCCCACATCGTAATTCCTCTCGGCCGGGGTAAGCCGGTGAGAGAAGAAGGCGCAAGGATGAAGCCTCTTGTCTTCACCCCTCTGAGACAGGACAGCTCCAACACCAACCTCTGATGCATCTACCTCCACCACAAAAGGTTCATCCGCCGTCGGTAGTGTCAGGATGGGAGCAGAGAGGATGCGCTGCTTGAGTCCTTGGAAGGCCGTCTCAGCTTCTCTTCCCCACAGAAACCTTGTGTTGCCACCCTTGGTTAAAGCTGAGAGAGGGGCTGCCACCGAGCTGAAGTTCTTGATGAACTTGCGGTAGAAGTTAGTGAAGCCCAGGAAACGCTGAACTTCCTTAACGGACTTGGGGGTGGGCCAATCTGCTACCGCCCCTACCTTCTTGGGGTCCATCTGGACTCGACCGGGTTCCACTACAAATCCCAGGAACTGTACTCGAGAGGAATGGAATTCACACTTTTCCGGCTTAACGTACAAATGGCTGTCTAGGAGGCGTTTGAGCACTTGTCTGACATGCTTAGTGTGTTCTTGAAGGGAGCTCGAAAAGATGAGGATGTCATCCAAGTAAACAAACACGAAAATGTTAAGCATATCCCTAAGCACATCGTTTATGAGCGCTTGGAACACAGCCGGGGCGTTGGTCAGGCCGAAGGGCATCACCAAGTATTCGTAGTGACCAGTAGGCGTGTTGAAAGCGGTCTTCCACTCGTCACCGGGTTTGATCCGCACAAGATGGTATGCGTTCCGCAGGTCAAGCTTAGTGAAGACCACTGCTTCCTGGAGCAGCTCAAAGGCTGTGGCCATAAGGGGTAGCGGGTAGCGGTTACGGACGGTTATGGCATTAAGTCCCCGGTAGTCGATGCAAGGACGTAATCCCCCGTCTTTTTTGGCCACAAAGAAAAACCCTGCTCCCGCCGGCGAGGTGGATGGACGCATGAGGCCTGCTGCCAGAGCGTCCTTGATGTAGGTATCCATAGCAGCTCGTTCGGGAGGAGATAGGGAAAAGATCCGACCCCTGGGGGGGCAGGTGCCCGGAAACAGGTCGATGGGGCAATCGTAAGGTCTATGGGGTGGTAGTTTGGTGGCCCTCTGTTTGCTAAATACCGGTTTGAGGTCATGGTAACACTCGGGAACTCGGGACAGGTCGATGGATTCTAGAGACTCGGGAGGGGAACTCGGGGAACTTGGGAAGATACAAGTGGCTTGGCACGTAGGACCCCACTGCTTGATAGTGCCCACAGACCAGTCGATGTGAGGGTTATGGCTGTGAAGCCAGGGGTATCCAAGGACGAGAGGGAACTCGGAACACGAGGTCAGATGAAAGTTCATCACTTCCTGGTGTTGGGAAACTGAAAGACGCAAGGGGGTAGTGACACGAGTGACAAGTCCAGATCCCAAAGGGCTTCCATCCAACGTAGTAACCCTTATGGGGTCACTTAGAGGTTCAGAGGGAACGCCATTCTCCTTCGCCCAGACACCATCCATGAAGTTACCTGCGGCTCCAGAGTCTACCAAGGCTTGAAGGGGAAGCTCGTGGTTGTCCCAGGAAAGGGTAACTGGAATGAGCAGGCGGGAGTTGGATGGATGAGAGGAGGTTATGTTTCCCGTTACCGTCCTCCCAGGCCTGCACGGGAGAGTGCGTTTTCCCTGGAGCCCGGGACACGTGGAGAGGAAATGGCCCGGTTTGCCGCAATATAGACAGCATCGCTCCCTCATCCGGCGGTCTCTCTCAGCCTGGGAGATGCGTCCAACCTGCATGGGTTCCGGTGGAGTCAGCGGGGATAAAGGTGGAGACTCGGAGCTGGGACCGATAGGAGCTAGGGTGAGAGATCTACGGTTGAGCTCTCTCTCTCTCAGACGCTGGTCTATGCGTGAAGCCAACTTGATCAGGGACTCGAGGTTGTCCGGTGGTTCCCGAGTGGCCAGTTCATCTTGGATGGTGTCGGAAAGACCCTTCAAAAAGCACACTGTGAGCGCCTCGTCATTCCAGCCACTCGCTGCTGCCACCGTGCGGAACTGGATGGCATAGTCCGTCACGCTGCGCCGACCTTGGCGGAGAGTCAGGAGCTGTTTGGCTGAGTCAGGACCGCTGGTAGGACCTTGAAACACTCGCTTGAATTCTTCAGCAAAGGTAGAGTAGCTGGCACAGCAGGGACTTTGGGCATCCCACACAGCAGTAGCCCAGGCTAGGGCTTTTTCCGACAGCAGGGTGATGATATATGCTATCTTGGACCGGTCGGTGGGAAATGACGAGGGTTGCAGCTCGAAGGAGAGAGAACATTGGGTGAAAAACCCCTTACAACCACTCGGATCACCTGAGAACCGTTGGGGAGGCGGCAGACGAGGTTCAGCCAGGGGGTTAACTGCCACGGGCACTTGAATCTGATGAACTGGAGCAGAAGCGGTTGCAGGAGAAAGTTGATCAGAAATCTGCTTTATGGAAGTCATCATCTCCGACAGAAGTTGAGAATGTCCAGCCATTAAGGCCTCTTGCTGAACCAGAGCAGCTTTGTGACGTTGGACAGTCCCCTCGTGGTGGGACAGCATGGGAAAAAAGTCCTGGGTACTGGCTGCCTCTGGGTTCATTTTAATGGCTCAGTGTTTCTGTCAGGACCCGGTGCGAGAAACAGTCACTAAATCGGCAGAACCCAGAAGATGAGGCAGACACAGCAGTACTAGAGATGGTGGTTTAATAAAAAATAGATATCTTCCAAAATACAAAGAAAATCCACAAAGTGGTAAAAACAGCAAGGGAAAAACAAACCTCAAAAGACTAATCCAAAATACAAAAGAACAAAACCAGAGAACCTCTGGAAAATCCAACAAGAGAAAAATATATGTTCACAACAAGGCTTGGGCTGGGGCTGGGTGCTAACATACAAACACTGAGCAGGGAACTGAGGAACACACAGGGATTAAATACTAACAAGGGAACGACATACAGGTGCAAACAATAATTAGAGCAAGGGAAAAACAAAAGGTACAAAAAAGGTGCAATGGGGACATCTAGTGACAAAAAAACCCAGAACAGTCCTGGCCAAAACCTGACAGCAGGGTCTACAGACAATCATGTATTACAAAGGGAAAACCAGCCATGTCGCAGAAACAACCTCTTGTTCCCGGATAGGCTAAACACCTTCTTCGCCCGCTTTGAGGATAACACAGTGCCACTGACACGGCCCGCTCCCAAGGACTGTGGGCTCTCGTTCTCCGTGGCAGACGGGAGTAAGACATTTAAGTGTGTTAACCCTCGCAAGGCTGCCGGCCCAGGCAGCATCCCTAGCCGCGTCCTCAGAGCATGCACAGACCAGCTGGCAGGAGTGTTTATGGACATATTCAATCTCTCCCTATCCCAGTCTGCTGTCCCCACTTGCTTCAAGTGAACCCAAGAAAGCAAAGGTAACAGATCTAAATGACTATTGCCCCGTAGGACTCACTTCTGTCATCATGAAGTGCTTTAAGAGGCTAGCTAAGGATCATATCACCTTTACTTTTCCTGCATACCACATCAAAAGGTGCAATTGCCATTGCACTGCACACTGCCCTATTCCATCTGGACATTAGGAATACCTATGTAAAAATGCTGTTAATTGACTATAGCTCAGCCTTCAACACCATAGTACCCTCCAAGCTCATCAGTAAGCTCGGGGCCCTGGCTCTGAACCCCGCTCTGCGCTACTAGGTCCAGGACTTCCTGACGGTCCGCTCCCAGGTGGTGAAGACAGGAAACAACATTTCCACCCCGCTGATCCTCAACACTGGGGCCCCACAAGGGCAAGTGCTCAGCCCCCTCCTGTACTCCCTGTTCACCCATGACAGTGTGGCCACGCAAGCCTCCAACTCAATCATCAAGTTTGCAGACGACACAACAGTAGTAGGCCTGATTACCAAAAATGACGAGAGACAGCCTACAGGGAAGGGTTGAAGGCCCCGCCGGCATGGGGTCATGAAAATAACCTCTCCCTCAACGTCAACAAAACAAAGGAGTTGGTTGTGGACTTCAGGAAACAGCAGAGGGAGTACGCCCCTATCCATATCGATGGGACCGCAGTGGAGAAGGTGAAAAGCTTCAAGTTCCTCAGCGTACACATCACTGATAGTCTGAAATGGTCCACCCACACAGACAGTGTGGCGAAGAAGGCGCAACAGCGCCTCTTCAACCTGAGGAGGCTGAAGAAATTCGGCTTAGCCCCTAAGACCCTCACATACTTTTACAGAGAGCATCCTGTCGGGCTGTATCACCACCTGGTACAGCAACTGCACCGCCCGAAACCGCAGGGCTCTCCGGAGGGTGGTGCAGTCTGCCCAAAGCATCACCGGGGGCACACTGCCTGCCCTCTAGGACACCTACAACACCCGATGTCACAGGAAGGCCAAAAAGATCATCAAGGACATCAACCACCCGAGCCACTGCCTGTTCACTCCGTTATCATCCAGAAGGCGAGGTCAGTACAGGTGCATCGAAGCTGGGACGGAGAGACTGAAAAACGGCTTCTATCTCAAGGCCATCAGACTGTTATAGCCATCACTAGCCGGCTTCCACCCGGTTACTCAACCCTGCACCTTAGAGGCTGCTGCCCTATGTACATAGACATGGAATCACTGATCACTTTAATAATGGAACACTAGTTACTTTAATAATGTTCACATATTGCTTTACTTCATATGAAAAAAAGTATTCTATTCTACTGTATTTTAGTCAATGCCACTCCGACATTGGCTGTTCTTAATTCCATTATTTTACTTTTAAATTTGTGTGTATTGTTGTGAATTGTTAGATACTACTGCACTGTTGGTACTAGACCCGCAATAACATCTGCTAAATATATGTACGTGACCAATAAAATTTGATTTGATTTGAATACCTACTCTCTTCTCCAGTGGAGGCTGGTGGGAGGAGCTATAGGAGGACGGGCTCATTGTAATGCCTGAAATGGAAGTAACGGAACGGAATCAAGTATGGTTTGATATGTTTGATACCATTCCATTTATTCCATTCCAGCCATTACAATGAGCCCATCCTCCAATAGCTCCTCCCAACAGCCTCCTCTGCCACTACTCTGTCTCTGTTCTCCCTCTGATACATTGTTCCTCTATACATCCTCCTAGAAATATGATATGTTACAGCATCCAATCCGTACACTATTGTACGACCGAGTAAGACGTATGATACTCTACGTAAGTCGTCCTCTGATTCGTATTAATGTGTACGACCTCTATTCCATTCATAATGGAACCTAATGTAACGTAATATCAGTCTAAATGAAGGGACCAGCTTTACAAACCAAATCCTACAAATTTCTCTGAGACCAGGTTGAGGTAACAGGTTGTAATCCTAGATAGGTATACGTGCTATCAAGCTCACATGAGAAAAAAATATGTGGTCTTATTATGGCCTTGTGTGCTCTAGTCTAAATTGCAAACTCTCGCACAATAACATAGATGCAGTTGAAGTCGGAAGTTTACATACACTTAGGTTGGAGTCATTAAAACTCGTTTTTCAACCACAAATTTCTTGTTAACAAACTATAGTTTTGGCAAGTCAGTTAGGAAATCTACTTTGCGCATGACACAAGTAATTTTTCCAACAATTGTTTACAGACAGATTATTTCACTTATCATTCAATGTATCACAATTCCAGTGGGTCAGAATTTTACATACACTAAGTTGACTGTGCCTTTAAACAGCTTGGAAAATCCCAAAAATTATGTCATGGCTTTGGAAGCTTCTGATAGGCTAAATGATATAATTTCAGTCAATAGGAGGTGTACCTGTGGATGTATTTTAAGGCCTACCTTCAAACTCAGTGCCTCTTTGCTTGACATCATGGGAAAATCAAAAGAAATCAGCCAAGACCTCAGCAAAAAATTGTAGACCTCCACAAGTCTGGTTCATCCTTGGGAGCAATTTCCAAACACCTGAAGGTACCACGATCATTTGTACAAACAACAATATGCAAGTATAAACACCATGGGACCACGCAGCCGTCATACCGCTCAGGAAGGAGACGCGTTCTGTTTTCTAGAGATGAATGTACTTTGGTGCGAAAAGTGCAAATCAATCCCAGAACAACAGCAAAGGACCTTGTGAAGATGCTGGAGGAAACAGGTACAAAAGTATCTATATCCACAGTAAAACGAGGCCTATATCGACATAACCTGAAAGGCCGCTCAGCAAGGAAGAAGTCACTGCTCCAAAACCGTCATAAAAAAGCCAGACTAAGGTTTGCAACTGCACATGGGGACAAAGATCGTACTTTTTGTAGAAATGTCCTCTGGTCTGATGAAACAAAAATATAACTGTTCGGCCACAATGACCATCGTTATGTTTGGAGAAAAAAAGAGGAGGCTTGCAAGTCAAAGAACACCCTCCCAACCGTGAAGCACGGGAGTGGCAGCATCATGTTGTGGGGGTGCTTTGCTGCAGGAGGGACTGGTGCACTGAACAAAATAGATGATATCAAGAGGAAGGAAGATTTGGTGAATATATTGAAGCAACATCTCAAGACATCAGTCCGGAAGTTAAAGCTTGGTCGCAAATAGGTCTTCCAAATGGACAATCACCCCAAGCATACTTCCAAAGTTGTGGCAAAATGGCTTAAGGACAACAAAGTCAAGGTATTGGAGTGGCCATCACAAAGCCCTGACCTCAATCCTATAGAAAATATGTGGGCAGAACTGAAAAAGTGTGTGCGAGCAAGGAGGCCTACAAACCTGAGTCAGTTACACCAGCTCTGTCAGGAGGAATGGGCCAAAATTCACCCAACTTAATGTGGGAAGCTTGTGGAAGGCTACCCAAAACGTTTGACCCACATTAAACAATTTAGTTATAGAGTCTGTAGAGTTACTGACCACTACTCTAGTTATAGAGTCTGTAGAGTTACTGACCACTACTAGTTATGGAGTCTGTAGAGTTACTGACCACTACTAGTTATAGTATGTAGAGTTACTGACCACTACTAGTTATAGTATGTAGAGTTACTAACCGCTACTAGTTATAGAGTCTGTAGAGTTACTGGCCACTTCTCTAGTTATAGAGGCTGTAGAGTTACTGACCACTACTAGTTATAGAGTCTGTAGAGTTACTGACCACTACTCTAGTTATAGAGCCTGTAGAGTTACTGACCACTACTAGTTATAGAAACTATAGAGTTACTGACCACTACTCTAGTTATAGAGTCTGTAGAGTTACTGACCACTACTCTGGTTATAGAGTCTGTAGAGTTACTGACCACTACTAGTTATAGAAACTGTAGAGTTACTGACCACTACTCTAGTTATAGAGTCTGTAGAGTTACTGACCACTACTCTAGTTATAGAGTCTGTAGAGTTACTGACCACTACTAGTTATATAGTCTGTAGAGTTACTGACCACTACTCTAGTTATAGAGTCTGTAGAGTTACTGACCACTACTAGTTATAGAGTCTGTAGAGTTACTGACCACCACTAGTTATAGAGGCTGTAGAGTTACTGACCACTACTAGTTATAGAGCCTGTAGAGTTACTGACCACTACTAGTTATATAGTCTGTAGAGCTACTGACCACTATTCTAGTTATACAGCCTGTAGAGTTACTGAACACTACTAGTTATAGAGTCTGTAGAGTTACTAACCACTACTCTAGTTATAGAGCCTGTACAGTTACTAACCACTACTAGTTATAGAGTCTGTAGAGTTACTGAACACTACTAGTTATAGAGTCTGTAGAGTTACTAACCACTACTCTAGTTATAGAGCCTGTACAGTTACTAACCACTACTAGTTATATAGTCTGTAAAGTTACTAACCACTACTAGTTATAGAGTCTGTAGAGTTACTGACCACTACTCTAGTCATACAGTCTGTAGAGTTACTGACCACTACTAGTTATAGAGTCTGTAGAGTTACTGACCACTACTAGTTATAGAGTCTGTAGAGTTACTAACCACTACTAGTTATAGAGTCCGTAGAGTTACTGACCACTACTCTAGTTATAGAGTCTGTAGAGTTACTGACCACTACTCTAGTTATAGAGTCTGTAGAGTTACTGACCACTACTCTAGTAATAGAGTCTGTAGATCTACTTACCACTACTAGTTATAGAGTATGTAGAGTTACTGACACCTACTAGTTATAGAGTCTGTAGAGTTACTGACCACGGATAGTTATAGTCTGTAGAGTTACTGACCACGGATAGTTATAGAGTCTGTAGAGTTACTGACCACTACTAGTTATAGAGTCTGTAGAGTTAATGACACCTACTAGTTATAGAGTCTGTAGAGTTACTGACACCTACTAGTTATAGAGTCTGTAGAGTTACAGACCACGGATAGTTATAGAGTCTGTAGAGTTACTGACCACTACTAGTTATAGAGTCTGTAGAGTTACTGACAACTGATAGTTATAGAGTCTGTAGAGTTACTGACCACTACTAGTTATAGAGTCTGTAGAGTTACTGACCACTACTCTAGTTATAGAGTCTGTAGAGTTACTAACCACTACTAGTTATAGATTCTGTAGAGTTACTGACACCTACTAGTTATAGAGTCTGTAGAGTTACTGACCACTGATAGTTATAGAGTCTGTAGAGTTACTGACCACTACTAGTTATAGAGTCTGTAGAGTTACTGACACCTACTAGTTATAGAGTCTGTAGAGTTACTGACCACCACTAGTTATAGAGTCTGTAGAGTTACTGACCACTACTAGTTATAGAGTCTGTAGAGTTACTGACCACCACTAGTTATAGAGTCTGTAGAGTTACTGACCACCACTAGTTATAGAGTCTGTAGAGTTACTGACCACCACTAGTTATAGAGTCTGTAGAGTTACTGACCACCACTAGTTATAGAGTCTGTAGAGTTACTGACCACGGATAGTTATAGAGTCTGTAGAGTTACTGACACCTACTAGTTATAGAGTCTGTAGAGTTACTGACCACGGATAGTTATAGAGTCTGTAGAGTTACTGACCACCACTAGTTATGCAGTCTGTAGAGTTACTGACCACCACTAGTTATAGAGTCTGTAGAGTTATTTACCACTATTAGTTATAGAGTCTGTAGAGTTACTGACCACTACTAGTTATAGAGTCTGTAGAGTTACTGACCACTATTAGTTATAGAGTCTGTAGAGTTACTGACCACTATTAGTTATAGAGTCTGTAGAGTTACTGACCACTACTAGTTATAGTCTGTAGAGTTACTGGACACTACTCTAGTTATAGAGTCTGTAGAGTTACTGACCACTACTAGTTATAGAAACTGTAGAGTTACTGACCACTACTCTAGTTATAGAGTCTGTAGAGTTACTGACCACTACTCTGGTTATAGAGTCTGTAGAGTTACTGACCACTACTAGTTATAGAAACTGTAGAGTTACTGACCACTACTCTAGTTATAGAGTCTGTAGAGTTACTGACCACTACTCTAGTTATAGAGTCTGTAGAGTTACTGTCCACTACTAGTTATAGAGTCTGTAGAGTTACTGACCACTACTAGTTATAGAGTCTGTACAGTTACTGACCACTACTAGTTATAGAGTCTGTAGAGTTACTGACCACTGATAGTTATAGAGTCTGTAGAGTTACTGACCACTACTCTAGTTATAGAGTCTGTAGAGTTACTGTCCACTACTAGTTATAGAGTCTGCAGAGTTACTGACCACTACTAGTTATAGAGTCTCTACAGTTACTGACCACTACTAGTTATATAGTCTGTAGAGTTACTGACCACTACTAGTTATAGAGTCTGTAGAGTTACTGACCACTACTAGTTATAGAGTCTGTAGAGTTACTGACCACCACTAGTTATAGAGGCTGTAGAGTTACTGACCACTACTAGTTATAGAAACTATAGAGTTACTGACCACTACTCTAGTTATAGAGTCTGTAGAGTTACTGACCACTACTCTGGTTATAGAGTCTGTAGAGTTACTGACCACTACTAGTTATAGAAACTGTAGAGTTACTGACCACTACTCTAGTTATAGAGTCTGTAGAGTTACTGACCACTACTCTAGTTATAGAGTCTGTAGAGTTACTGACCACTACTAGTTATATAGTCTGTAGAGTTACTGACCACTACTCTAGTTATAGAGTCTGTAGAGTTACTGACCACTACTAGTTATAGAGTCTGTAGAGTTACTGACCACCACTAGTTATAGAGGCTGTAGAGTTACTGACCACTACTAGTTATAGAGCCTGTAGAGTTACTGACCACTACTAGTTATATAGTCTGTAGAGCTACTGACCACTATTCTAGTTATACAGCCTGTAGAGTTACTGAACACTACTAGTTATAGAGTCTGTAGAGTTACTAACCACTACTCTAGTTATAGAGCCTGTACAGTTACTAACCACTACTAGTTATAGAGTCTGTAGAGTTACTGAACACTACTAGTTATAGAGTCTGTAGAGTTACTAACCACTACTCTAGTTATAGAGCCTGTACAGTTACTAACCACTACTAGTTATATAGTCTGTAAAGTTACTAACCACTACTAGTTATAGAGTCTGTAGAGTTACTGACCACTACTCTAGTCATACAGTCTGTAGAGTTACTGACCACTACTAGTTATAGAGTCTGTAGAGTTACTGACCACTACTAGTTATAGAGTCTGTAGAGTTACTAACCACTACTAGTTATAGAGTCTGTACAGTTACTAACCACTACTAGTTATAGAGTCCGTAGAGTTACTGACCACTACTCTAGTTATAGAGTCTGTAGAGTTACTGACCACTACTCTAGTTATAGAGTCTGTAGAGTTACTGACCACTACTCTAGTAATAGAGTCTGTAGATCTACTTACCACTACTAGTTATAGAGTATGTAGAGTTACTGACACCTACTAGTTATAGAGTCTGTAGAGTTACTGACCACGGATAGTTATAGTCTGTAGAGTTACTGACCACGGATAGTTATAGAGTCTGTAGAGTTACTGACCACTACTAGTTATAGAGTCTGTAGAGTTAATGACACCTACTAGTTATAGAGTCTGTAGAGTTACTGACACCTACTAGTTATAGAGTCTGTAGAGTTACAGACCACGGATAGTTATAGAGTCTGTAGAGTTACTGACCACTACTAGTTATAGAGTCTGTAGAGTTACTGACAACTGATAGTTATAGAGTCTGTAGAGTTACTGACCACTACTAGTTATAGAGTCTGTAGAGTTACTGACCACTACTCTAGTTATAGAGTCTGTAGAGTTACTAACCACTACTAGTTATAGATTCTGTAGAGTTACTGACACCTACTAGTTATAGAGTCTGTAGAGTTACTGACCACTGATAGTTATAGAGTCTGTAGAGTTACTGACCACTACTAGTTATAGAGTCTGTAGAGTTACTGACACCTACTAGTTATAGAGTCTGTAGAGTTACTGACCACCACTAGTTATAGAGTCTGTAGAGTTACTGACCACTACTAGTTATAGAGTCTGTAGAGTTACTGACCACCACTAGTTATAGAGTCTGTAGAGTTACTGACCACCACTAGTTATAGAGTCTGTAGAGTTACTGACCACCACTAGTTATAGAGTCTGTAGAGTTACTGACCACCACTAGTTATAGAGTCTGTAGAGTTACTGACCACGGATAGTTATAGAGTCTGTAGAGTTACTGACACCTACTAGTTATAGAGTCTGTAGAGTTACTGACCACGGATAGTTATAGAGTCTGTAGAGTTACTGACCACCACTAGTTATGCAGTCTGTAGAGTTACTGACCACCACTAGTTATAGAGTCTGTAGAGTTATTTACCACTATTAGTTATAGAGTCTGTAGAGTTACTGACCACTACTAGTTATAGAGTCTGTAGAGTTACTGACCACTATTAGTTATAGAGTCTGTAGAGTTACTGACCACTATTAGTTATAGAGTCTGTAGAGTTACTGACCACTACTAGTTATAGTCTGTAGAGTTACTGGACACTACTCTAGTTATAGAGTCTGTAGAGTTACTGACCACTACTAGTTATAGAAACTGTAGAGTTACTGACCACTACTCTAGTTATAGAGTCTGTAGAGTTACTGACCACTACTCTAGTTATAGAGTCTGTAGAGTTACTGTCCACTACTAGTTATAGAGTCTGTAGAGTTACTGACCACTACTAGTTATAGAGTCTGTACAGTTACTGACCACTACTAGTTATAGAGTCTGTAGAGTTACTGACCACTGATAGTTATAGAGTCTGTAGAGTTACTGACCACTACTCTAGTTATAGAGTCTGTAGAGTTACTGTCCACTACTAGTTATAGAGTCTGTAGAGTTACTGACCACTACTAGTTATAGAGTCTCTACAGTTACTGACCACTACTAGTTATATAGTCTGTAGAGTTACTGACCACTACTAGTTATAGAGTCTGTAGAGTTACTGACCACTACTAGTTATAGAGTCTGTAGAGTTACTGACCACCACTAGTTATAGAGGCTGTAGAGTTACTGACCACTACTAGTTATAGAGCCTGTAGAGTTACTGACCACTACTAGTTATAGAGTCTGTAGAGTTACTGACCACTACTAGTTATAGAGCCTGTAGAGTTACTGACCACTACTAGTTATAGAGGCTGTAGAGTTACTGACCACTACTAGTTATAGAGTCTGTAGAGTTACTGACCACTACTAGTTATAGAGCCTGTAGAGTTACTGAACACTACTAGTTATAGAGCCTGTAGAGTTACTGAACACTACTCTAGTTATAGAGCCTGTAGAGTTACTGACCACTACTAGTTATAGAGTCTGTAGAGTTACTGACCACTACTAGTTATAGAGCCTGTAGAGTTACTGAACACTACTAGTTATAGAGTCTGTAGAGTTACTGACCACTACTAGTTATAGAGCCTGTAGAGTTACTGAACACTACTAGTTATAGAGCCTGTAGAGTTACTGAAAACTACTCTAGTTATAGAGCCTGTAGAGTTACTGACCACTACTAGTTATAGAGTCTGTAGAGTTACTGACCACTACTAGTTATAGAGCCTGTAGAGTTACTGAACACTACTAGTTATAGAGTCTGTAGAGTTACTGACCACTACTAGTTATAGAGCCTGTAGAGTTACTGAACACTACTAGTTATAGAGCCTGTAGAGTTACTGAACACTACTCTAGTTATAGAGCCTGTAGAGTTACTGACCACTACTAGTTATAGAGTCTGTAGAGTTACTGACCACTACTAGTTATAGAGCCTGTAGAGTTACTGAACACTACTAGTTATAGAGCCTGTAGAGTTACTGAAAACTACTCTAGTTATAGAGCCTGTAGAGTTACTGACCACTACTAGTTATAGAGTCTGTAGAGTTACTGACCACTACTAGTTATAGAGCCTGTAGAGTTACTGAACACTACTAGTTATAGAGTCTGTAGAGTTACTGACCACTACTAGTTATAGAGCCTGTAGAGTTACTGAACACTACTAGTTATAGAGCCTGTAGAGTTACTGAACACTACTCTAGTTATAGAGCCTGTAGAGTTACTGACCACTACTAGTTATAGAGTCTGTAGAGTTACTGACCACTACTAGTTATAGAGCCTGTAGAGTTACTGACCACTACTAGTTATAGAGTCTGTAGAGTTACTGACCACTACTAGTTATAGAGTCTGTAGAGTTACTGACCACTACTAGTTATAGAGCCTGTAGAGTTACTGAACACTACTCTAGTTATAGAGTCTGTAGAGTTACTGACCACTACTAGTTATAGAGTCTGTAGAGTTACTGACCACTACTAGTTATAGAGCCTGTAGAGTTACTGACCACTACTAGTTATAGAGTCTGTAGAGTTACTGACCACTACTAGTTATAGAGCCTGTAGAGTTACTGAACACTACTCTAGTTATAGAGTCTGTAGAGTTACTGACCACTACTAGTTATAGTATGTAGAGTTACTAACCGCTACTAGTTATAGAGTCTGTAGAGTTACTGACCACTACTAGTTATAGAGTCTGTAGAGTTACTGACCACTACTAGTTATAGAGCCTGTAGAGTTACTGACCACTACTCTGGTTAAATATTCGGTAGCATTGTGGAACACTACTCTAGTTATATATTCTGTAGCATTGCTGAACACTACTCTAGTTAAATATTCTGTAGCATTGCTGAACACTACTCTAGTTAAATATTCTGTAGCATTGCTGAACACTACTCTAGTTAAATATTCTGTAGCATTGCTGAACACTACTCTAGTTATAGAGTCTGTAGAGTTACTGAACACTACTCTAGTGTTGGACACAGTGCTGAATGCTACTTTGATCTGAACACTCCTCTGTCCTCAGGTTCAGTAAGGAGAACAGAGAGAACATTGATCCCTACACCTTCCTTCCGTTTGGGATGGGGCCCAGGAACTGTATCGGCATGAGATTCGCCCTCCAGGCCATACTGACCACTACTCTAGTTATAGAAACTGTAGAGTTACTGACCACTACTCTAGTTATAGAGTCTGTAGAGTTACTGACCACTACTAGTTATAGAGTCTGTAGAGTTACTGTCCACTACTAGTTATAGAGTCTGTAGAGTTACTGTCCACTACTAGTTATAGAGTCTGTAGAGTTACTGACCACTACTAGTTATAGAGCCTGTAGAGTTACTGAACACTACTAGTTATAGAGTCTGCAGAGTTACTGACCACTACTAGTTATAGAGTCTGTAGAGTTACTAACCATCACTAGTTATGGAGTCTGTAGAGTTACTGACCACTACTAGTTATAGAGTCTGTAGAGTTACTAACCATCACTAGTTATGGAGTCTGCAGAGTTACTGACCACTACTCTAGTTATAGAGTCTGTAGAGTTACTAACCATCACTAGTTATAGAGTCTGTAGAGGTACTGACCACCACTAGTTATAGAGTCTGTAGAGTTACTGACCACTACTAGTTATAGTATGTAGAGTTACTAACCGCTACTAGTTATAGAGTCTGTAGAGTTACTGACCACTACTAGTTATAGAGGCTGTAGAGTTACTGACCACTACTAGTTATAGAGCCTGTAGAGTTACTGACCACTACTCTGGTTAAATATTCGGTAGCATTGCTGAACACTACTCTAGTTATATATTCTGTAGCATTGCTGAACACTACTCTAGTTATATATTCTGTAGCATTGCTGAACACTACTCTAGTTAAATATTCTGTAGCATTGCTGAACACTACTCTAGTTAAATATTCTGTAGCTGTAAGGGCTGTCTCTCTCCTCATCCTCGGACGAGGAGAGGAGAGAAGGATCATCAGACCAAAATGCAGCATTCGGGAAGTAAGCCATCTTTTTATTATTAACGACGATGGCAACACGAAACAAAAACACTTTCAAATATACAAAACAAGAAAACGACGTTGACGAAACCTGAACATAAACTTACATAACTAAACGTAAACTCACGGACAGGAAACAGACGACATCAAAATAAACGAACAGCCAAACAGTCCCGTATGGTACATACATTCAACGACACAGGAGACAATCACCCACAAACAAACAGTGAGAACACCCTACCTAAATATGACTCTTAATTAGAGGAGAACGCAAAACACCTGCCTCTAATTAAGAGCCATACCAGGCAACCACAACCAACATAGAAACAGATAACATAGACTGCCCACCCAAAACACATGCCCTGACCTAAACACATACAAAAACAACATAAAACAGGTCAGGACCGTTACAGAACCCCCCCCTCAAGGTGCGAACGCCGGGCGCACCAGCACAAAGTCCAGGGGAGGGTCTGGGTGGGCAGTTGACCACGGTGGTGGCTCCGGCTCTGGACGCTGTCCCCACACCACCATAGTCACTCCCCGCTTCTGTCTTCCCCTCCCAATGACCACCCTAAAACTAACATCCCCTAAATGAACAGCCAGCACCGGGAGAAGGGGCAGCACCGGGACAAGGGGCAGCACCGGGACAAGGGGCAGCACCGGGATAAGGGGCAGCACCGGGATAAGGGGCAGCACCGGGATAAGGACCAGCACCGGGATAAGGGGCAGCACCGGGATAAGGGGCAGCACCGGGACAAGGGGCAGCACCGGGATAAGGGGCAGCACCGGGACAAGGGGCAGCACCGGGACAAGGGGCAGCACCGGGACAAGGGGCAGGTCCCGGCTGAGGGACTCTGGCAGATCCTGGCTGAGGGACTCTGGCAGATCCTGGCTGAGGGACTCTGGCAGATCCTGGCTGAGGGACTCTGGCAGATCCTGGCTGAGGGACTCTGGCAGATCCTGGCTGAGGGACTCTGGCAGATCCTGGCTGAGGGACTCTGGCAGGTCCTGGCTGAGGGACTCTGGCAGGTCCTGGCTGAGGGACTCTGGCAGATCCTGGCTGAGGGACTCTGGCAGGTCCTGGCTGAGGGACTCTGGCAGGTCCTGGCTGAGGGACTCTGGCAGGTCCTGGCTGAGGGACTCTGGCAGGTCCTGGCTGAGGGACTCTGGCAGGTCCTGGCTGAGGGACTCTGGCAGGTCCTGGCTGAGGGACTCTGGCAGGTCCTGGCTGGACGGCTCTGGCAGGTCCTGGCTGGACGGCTCTGGCAGGTCCTGGCTGGACGGCTCTGGCAGGTCCTGGCTGGACGGCTCTGGCAGGTCCTGGCTGGACGGCTCTGGCAGGTCCTGGCTGGACGGCTCTGGCAGGTCCTGGCTGGACGGCTCTGGCAGGTCCTGGCTGGACGGCTCTGGCAGGTCCTGGCTGGACGGCTCTGGCAGGTCATAGCAGGACGGCTCTGGCAGGTCATAGCAGGACGGCTCTGGCTGGTCATGGCAGGACGGCTCTGGCTGATCATGGCAGGACAGCTCTGGCTGATCATGGCAGGACAGCTCTGGCTGGTCATGGCAGGACGGCTCTGTAGGGAGGAGAAGGAGAGACAGCCTGGTGCGTGGTCTAGGCACTGGCTGCGCTGGAGAGGAGGAAACAGCTGGAGAGAGAACCCGGAGAGACAGCCTGGTACGGGGGGCTGCCACCGGAGGACTGGTACATGGAGGTGGCACCGGGTATACCGGACCGTGAAGGAGGACACGTGCTCTTGAGCATCGAGCCTGCCCAACCTTACCAGGTTGAATGGTGCCCGTAGCCCTGCCAGTGCGGCGAGGTGGAATAGCCCGCACTGGGCTATACTGGCAAACCGGGGACACCATTCGTAAGGCTGGTGCCATGTATGCCGGCCCGAGGAGACGCACTGGTGGCCAGATGCGTTGGGCCGGCTTCATGACATCCAGCTCGATGCCCAACTTAGCCCTCCCAGTGCGGCAAGGTGGAATAGCCCGCACTGGGCTAAGCACGCGTACTGGGGACACCGTGCGCTTTACCGCATAACACGGTGTCTTACCAGTACGACGCCTTCTACCTCCACGGTAAGCACGGGGAGTTGGCTCGGGTATCCTACCCGGCTTTGCCACACTCCTCGTGTGCCCCCCCCCAAGAAATTTTTGGGTCTGACTCACGGGCTCCCAACCGCGTCGACGCGCTGCCTCCTCATACCAGCGCCTCTCAGCCTTCGCTGCTTCCAACTCCTCCTTGGGACGGCGATATTCCCCTGGCTGAGCCCAAGGTCCTCTACCATCCAGGATCTCCTCCCAAGTCCAGGAGTCCTTGTTGCTCTGTTGAGCATTCCCTTGCCGCTTGGTCTTAGCGTGGTGGGTGATTCTGTAAGGGCTGTCTCTCTCCTCATCCTCGGACGAGGAGAGGAGAGAAGGATCATCAGACCAAAATGCAGCATTCGGGAAGTAAGCCATCTTTTTATTATTAACGACGATGGCAACACGAAACAAAAACACTTTCAAATATACAAAACAAGAAAACGACGTTGACGAAACCTGAACATAAACTTACATAACTAAACGTAAACTCACGGACAGGAAACAGACGACATCAAAATAAACGAACAGCCAAACAGTCCCGTATGGTACATACATTCAACGACACAGGAGACAATCACCCACAAACAAACAGTGAGAACACCCTACCTAAATATGACTCTTAATTAGAGGAGAACGCAAAACACCTGCCTCTAATTAAGAGCCATACCAGGCAACCACAACCAACATAGAAACAGATAACATAGACTGCCCACCCAAAACACATGCCCTGACCTAAACACATACAAAAACAACATAAAACAGGTCAGGACCGTTACAGTAGCATTGCTGAACACTACTCTAGTTAAATATTCTGTAGCATTGCTGAACACTACTCTAGTTAAATATTCTGTAGCATTGCTGAACACTACTCTAGTTAAATATTCTGTAGCATTGCTGAACTCTACTCTAGTTAAATATTCTGTAGCATTGCTGAACACTACTCTAGTTAAATATTCTGTAACATTGCTGAACACTACTCTAGTTAAATATTCTGTAGCATTGCTGAACACTACTCTAGTTAAATATTCTGTAGCATTGCTGAACACTACTCTAGTTAAATATTCTGTAGCATTGCTGAACACTACCCTAGTTAAATATTCTGTAGCATTGCTGAACACTACTCTAGTTAAATATTCTGTAGCATTGCTGAACACTACTCTAGTTAAATATTCTGTAGCATTGCTGAACACTACTCTAGTTAAATATTCTGTAGCATTGCTGAACACTACTCTAGTTAAATATTCTGTAGCATTGCTGAACACTACTCTAGTTAAATATTCTGTAGCATTGCTGAACACTACTCTAGTTAAATATTCTGTAACATTGCTGAACACTACTCTAGTTAAATATTCTGTAGCATTGCTGAACACTACTCTCGTTAAATATTCTGTAGCATTGCTGAACACTACTCTAGTTAAATATTCTGTAGCATTGCTGAACACTACTCTAGTTAAATATTCTGTAGCATTGCTGAACACTACTCTAGTTAAATATTCTGTAGCATTGCTGAACACTACTCTAGTTAAATATTCTGTAGCATTGCTGAACACTACTCTAGTTAAATATTCTGTAACATTGCTGAACACTACTCTAGTTATGTAACGGCTGTCGTAGTCGTTCTCCTCCTCAGACGAGGAGGAGCATGGATCGGACCAAGATGCGGATTGGTAAGTATTCATATTTTAATGGGAAAACAACAAACACTACAAAATACAACAACCAACAAACGTGACTAACCTGAAACAGTCCTGTGTGGCCCAAACACTGACACAGGAACAAACACCCACAAAACACAAGTGAAACCCTGGCTGCCTTAGTATGATTCTCAATCAGGGACAACGATTCACAGCTGTCTCTGATTGAGAATCATACCAGGCCGAACACAAAATCCCAACATAGAAAATCAAACCTAGACCAACCCACCCAACTCACGCCCTGACTACCTAAAACAAATACATGACAAAGGAAAACAGGTCAGGAACGTGACAGACCCCCTCCCTTAAGGTGCGAACTCCTGGCGCACCAGCACAAAGTCTACGGGAGGGTCTGGGTGGGCGTCTGTCCACGGTGGCGGCTCTGGCGCTGGTCGTGGTCCCCACCCCACCATAGTCAACCCCCGCTTCCGTGGCCTCCTCCCAATATTCACCCTCCATGTCAATCCCACTATTCCAAAGGGCAGTAACAGACTGAGGGGTAGCACCTGACTGAGGGGTAGCACCTGACTGAGGGGTAGCACCTGACCGAGGGGTAGCACCTGACCGAGGGGTAGCACCTGACTAAGGGGCAGCACCGGACTAAGGGGCAGCACCAGGATAAGGGGCAGCACCAGGATAAGGGGCAGCTCCGGACTGAGGGACGGATCCTGGCTGGATGGCGGATCCTGGCTGGCTGGCTCTGGCGGATCCTGGCTGGCTGGCGGATCCTGGCTGGCTGGCTCTGGCGGATCCTGGCTGGATGACGGCTCTGGCGGATCCTGGCTGGACGGCTCTGGCGGATCCTGGCTGGACGGCTCTGGCGGATCCTGGCTGGACGGCTCATGGCTGGCTGACGGATCTGGCTGCTCATGGCTGGCTGACGGATCTGGCCGCTCATGGCTGGCTGACGGATCTGGCCGCTCATGGCTGGCTGACGGATCTGGCCGCTCATGGCTGGCTGACGGATCTGGCTGCTCATGGCTGGCTGACGGATCTGGCTGATCCTGTCTGGCAGAAGGCTCTGGCTGATCCTGTCTGGCAGAAGGCTCTGGCTGATCCTGTCTGGCGGAAGGCTCTGGCTGATCCGGTCTGGCGGAAGGCTCTGGCTGATCCGGTCTGGCGGAAGGCTCTGGCTGATCCGTTCTGGCGGAAGGCTCTGGCTGCTCCTGTCTGGCGGAAGGCTCTAGCGGCTCCTGTCTGGCGGAAGGCTCTAGCGGCTCCTGTCTGGCGGACGGCTCTATAGGCTCATGGCAGACGGGCGGCTTTGCAGGCTCATGGCAGACGGGCGGCTTTGAAGGCTCAATACAGACGGGCAGTTCATGCGGCGCTTGGCAGACGGACAGTTCAGACAGCGTTGGGCAGACGGGCAGTTCAGGCGCCGTTGGGCAGACGGGCAGTTCAGGCGCCGTTGGGCAGACGGGCAGTTCAGGCGCCGTTGGGCAGACGGGCAGTTCAGGCGCCGTTGGGCAGACGGGCAGTTCAGGCGCCGTTGGGCAGACGGGCAGTTCAGGCGCCGTTGGGCAGACGGCCGACTCTGACCTGCTGAGGCGCACAGTAGGCCTGGTGCGTGGTGCCGGAACTGGTGGTACCGGACTGGAGACACGCACCTCAAGACTAGTGCAGGGAGCAGGAACAGGGCACACTGGACTCTCGATGCGCACTATAGGCCTGGTGCGTGGTACCGGAACTGGAGGTACCGGGCTGAGGGCACGCACCTCAGGGCGAGTGCGGGGAGAAGGAACAGTGCGTACAGGGCTCTGGAGACGCACAGGAGGCTTGGTGCGTGGTGCCGGAACTGGTGGTACTGGGCTGGAGACACGCACCACAGGGAGAGTGCGTGGAGGAGGAACAGGGCTCTGGAGACGCACTGGAAGCCTGGTGCGTGGTGTAGGCACTGGTGGTACTGGGCTGGGGCGGGAAGGTGGCGCCGGATATACCGGACCGTGAAGGAGGACACGCGTTCTTGAGCACCGAGCCTCCCCAACCCTACCAGGTTGAATGGTCCCCGTAGCCCTGCCAGTGCGGCGAGGTGGAATAGCCCGCACTGGGCTATGCAGGCGAACCGGGGACACCACCTGTAAGGCTGGTGCCATGTACGCCGGCCCGAGGAGACGTACTGGAGGCCAGATATGTTGGGCCGGCTTCATGGCACCCGGCTCGATGCCCAACCTAGCCCTCCCAGTGCGGCAAGGTGGAATAGCCCGCACTGGGCTAAGCACGCATACTGGGGACACCGTGCGCTCCACCGCATAACACGGTGTCTGACCAGTACGACGCCCTCTCACTCCACGGTAAGCCCGGGGAGTTGGCTCGGGTATCCAACCCGGCTTCGCCACACACCCCTTTAGCCCCCCCCCAATAAATTTTTGGGTGAGCCTCTCGGGCTTCCAGCCGCTCTGCCTTGCTTTTGTCTCATAAAACCTCCTCTCCGCTTTCGCTGCCTCCAGCTCCGCTTTGGGGCGGCGACACTCCACTGGCTCTGCCCAGGGTCCTTTACCGTCTAGGATTTCCTCCCAAGTCCATTCCTCTTTTCCCCATTGCTGTTGTTCTTGCCTTCCTTCTCCAATCCGCTTGGTCCTGTTATGGTGGGTGTTTCTGTAACGGCTGTCGTAGTCGTTCTCCTCCTCAGACGAGGAGGAGCATGGATCGGACCAAGATGCGGATTGGTAAGTATTCATATTTTAATGGGAAAACAACAAACACTACAAAATACAACAACCAACAAACGTGACTAACCTGAAACAGTCCTGTGTGGCCCAAACACTGACACAGGAACAAACACCCACAAAACACAAGTGAAACCCTGGCTGCCTTAGTATGATTCTCAATCAGGGACAACGATTCACAGCTGTCTCTGATTGAGAATCATACCAGGCCGAACACAAAATCCCAACATAGAAAATCAAACCTAGACCAACCCACCCAACTCACGCCCTGACCAACTAAAACAAATACAAAACAAAGGAAAACAGGTCAGGAACGTGACAAGTTAAATATTCTGTAGCATTGCTGAACACTACTCTAGTTAAATATTCTGTAGCATTGCTGAACTCTACTCTAGTTAAATATTCTGTAGCATTGCTGAACAATACTCTAGTTAAATATTCTGTAGCATTGCTGAACACTACTCTAGTTAAATATTCTGTAGCATTGCTGAACACTACTCTAGTTAAATATTCTGTAGCATTGCTGAACACTACTCTAGTTAAATATTCTGTAGCATTGCTGAACTCTACTCTAGTTAAATATTCTGTAGCATTGCTGAACTCTACTCTAGTTAAATATTCTGTAGCATTGCTGAACAATACTCTAGTTAAATATTCTGTAGCATTGCTGAACACTACTCTAGTTAAATATTCTGTAGCATTGCTGAACACTACTCTAGTTAAATATTCTGTAGCATTGCTGAACTCTACTCTAGTTAAATATTCTGTAGCATTGCTGAACACTACTCTAGTTATAGAGTCTGTAGAGTTACTGAACACTACTCTAGTGTTGGACACAGTGCTGAATGCTACTTTGATCTGAACACTCCTCTGTCCTCAGGTTCAGTAAGGAGAACAGAGAGAACATTGATCCCTACACCTTCCTTCCGTTTGGGATTGGGCCCAGGAACTGTATCGGCATGAGATTCGCCCTCCAGACCATTAAGCTGGTGATAGTAGAGATCCTCCAGAGCTTCAGTTTTGTCACCTGCAAGGAGACAGAGGTGAGATTACTGATTGTCTCAATGGGATTATTGACGTGCTTGAGTCCATACGTACAGTGAATGCGTGTGTTTGAAATTTTGGCTTGTGATGGCATGTCTTTGTGTTGTTGACTGTAGTAGCTGTTTGGGTGAGTTTAGGTTTTCAAAACAGAATTAAACCGTAACTGATCATATCGTTATGATCTTCTCGAATGTTTCATCAAGTCATTTGTGTCCATGTTGAACTAAGCAAAGGGGCTTTTATTCCCAGCACCACGTGGAGAGACTGTATGGTGCTGTATTCATATCGGTATTCATATTGACTTCCTGGATGTGTCCTCAGGCTCCTCTGGAGCTGTTTGACAACAGCTTCGTCGCCCCAACAAAGCCCATCAAGCTGAAACTGGTCCCCTGTGTTGTGGCCCCCAGCCAGGACTGAGAGGAGAGGAGAGGAGAGGAGAGGAGAGGAGAGGAGAGGAGAGGAGAGGAGAGGAGAGGAGAGGAGAGGAGAGGAGAGGAGAGGAGAGGAGAGGAGAGGAGAGGAGAGGCACAGGTATACAGGACACTACCCTGTTAGTCTAGCCCAGTCAGTTTCTGCTTCAGTCAAACATGGTTGGCATGGCAATGAGTAAGATGTTGTCTAAAGGGCAAGGCAACCTGCCTGTTGGACGGGATCAGCTTAGACTCATTGATAATTCAGGTTAATTCTCTGGAATGAGGAAAATGTTTAATTTTATAGTGCAGAAACTACCCAACTAGGTAAAATGCTAAAATGTTGACTGCACTGCATGTACAAAACATTAGGAACACCTGCTCTTTCCATGACAGACTGTAGACTGACCAGGTGAATCTAGGTGAAAGCTATGATCCCTTATTGATGCACTTGTTAAATCCACTTCAATCAGTATAGATGAAGGGAAGGATGTGTCATTCAGAGGGTGATTGGGCAAGACAAAAGATGTAAGTGCCTTTGAACAGGGTATGGTAGTAGGTGCCAGGCGCACCGGTTTGAGTGTGAAGAACTGCAACACTGCTGGGTTTTTCATGCTCAACAGTTTCCTGTGTGTATCAAGAATGGACCACCACCCAAAGGACATCCAGCCAACTTGACACAACTGTGGGAAGCATTGAAGTCAACATGAGCCAGCATCCCTGTGGAAGGCTTTCAGCACCTTGTATTGAGGCTGTTCTGAGGGCAAAAGGGGGTGAAACTCAAGGGGGTGAAACTCAATATTCTAATGTTTTGTACACTCAGTCTATATGTAGCTTTTTGTATCATATTCTCATATTCTCATATTATCATATTCTCAGGAACCCCTTTAAATGAAGATGCCTCATCTCAAGGGTCATGCAACAACTTGAAAGTGAAGTATAAATTGAATACAATCTGGACAATCGTAGTAACCATGTGTGCCTTCATTTGTTTTGTAAAATCATTTCTGTTCAGGCATTGAATAAACACAGATCTCTAACTAACTTACCTGCAAGAGACTGCTGCAACACAATGTACAACCAATATATAATATATGACCATGAATTATTTAATGCTATTACTGATGTAAGATAGTATGCCTCATATATAAAACTCACTTGCCATGTCCACCAACTCAGTCTGTAGTGTATATGCAATGGAATGCTTGAGACTGTCGTACCTAAACGAAACCAATGAGGGGGAAAAAAACGATACACACATGACTGTTAGTGCCTTTGGATAAAAGTATCTGCTAAATGGCATATACCGTTATATACTCTATATATTACTGTCAACTCCTCTGTTCGTGCTGTAATGTTGTGGGGGTGATAGCCCTCACAATAGTACAGGCAATATTTGAAGCTCAATGTTAAATTCACATCTCACTACCATCATATCTCTTATCCAGAGCAACTTACAGGAGCAATTGGACTTAAACGCCTTGTTCAAGGGCACACACAGATTTGAAATTGAGGCAGAAATTACAGACAGTAGCCAATAATTATCAAAATAGAACTCAATTGATTGAACATGATATTGATTTCAATATGATTTAAATATATAGACCTATGTAGCCTACTGTATTTATCTTTTAATGCAGTCATCTCAGTTTTCATTTGAAGAATCTTTTTACCCTTTACTTGTTTATAACAATTGCAGAGACATTGGCAACTTTGTATTGTAGTCAACTTTGTTCTGAAGTTATCGATGGTCCCAGAGAGACAGATAAAGATCTTGATTCTATGTTTAGCGGAGATCTTCTGTGTATAAATTGATGCGTAAGGGCTAAAAAGTAGCAAACGACCGACCCAGTTAGCTGTTCAATGAGTGGTCTGAGGTAGTTGTTTTCAAGTGCAAATTTACACATACATTTTTTTCTCCATAATTTTAAGCACAAATTACATTTTTGAAAGACACATTTTGCATTTAGAAATGTTGTAACATTTTGTATAATCACCTTCCAGTGTAAAAATAGGCATTGGTCTGACGCCGAACAAGAAAGGAAATTCACACGAACACAACAATGCCTACTCCACCCATGCTCTACCAAGGTTTTCCAACACACAGCTTTGACCTACTACACTAGCTATGTTGGTATTGTACTTCAAACGAGGTGTAGGCAGGTTGCTTAGGATACAAACCTGTTTTTAGTTTGTAATGTTTTTTAGGAATGTATTGTTATGTAATGATGTCATCTGTAGTGTAATTCTACAATAATACTGCTGGACTCAAGTAAACGTTTTCTACTGAATAGACAAGCTGTTTGAGTTTAATCTGTTCTGTTCCCCAGTCACCTATATGTTCACCTGTTGGCCAGTTGTGTGTAGGCTATCAACATGAACAAGGTATTTATTACCAACAAGATATTTATGACCTTGACCTCTGGCCAGATAGTTGATCAGTACCAATCTCTCTCTTTCAGAGACAACTCAACCAGCCAGTCTGGTTTCTGCCAGTCAGGTTCCAAACTCTCACAGTGACTCAGCACTCTGACACACACACACTCCGAGAGACACACACACACGCCGGGTATAAGCAATATTCCAGTCTCAGATCCCACATAAACAATACTACAGTTTACTATAGAATACATTTTAAATCCATTAAAGTTTGTTCCACTCAAATCAAGTTGAGGAAGAAAAAAGGAGAACTCCTCCTCCCCCTTGTACCTTGTACCTTGTACCTTGTCAAACTTGACCTTCAACAGACAGTTACATGGAGAAGAGGATTTGAAGCGGGCATGAAGCCCTGAGATCTCTAGACCCCACTATTTACCAAGGGAGTTTATCTATATTTTTCGTAGCTGTCTATTTACCACCACAAACCGATGCAGGAACTAAGACCGCACTCAACGAGCTGTATAAGGCCATAAGCATACAAGAGAATGCTCACCAAGAAGCAGCTCTCCTAGTGGCCGGAGCCTTTAATGCATGAAAACTTAAATCCATTTTACCACATTTCTACCAGCATGTCACATGTGCAACCAGAGGGGAAAACAAACTCTAGACCACCTTTACTCCACACATAGAGATGCGTACAAAGCTCTCCCTCACCCTCCATTTGGCAAATCTGACCATAATTCTATCCTCCTGATTCCTGCTTACAAGCAAAAACTCAAGCAGGGAAGCGTTACTACAGACACAGGTTCATTCCCGGGCTGTGCCACAACCGGCCGTGGCCGGGAGTCCCTTAGGACGGTGCACAATTGATCCACCGTCGTCCAGGTTAGAGGAGGGTTTGGCCGGGGGGGAGGACTTGGCTCATAGCGCCCTAGCGACTCCGTGTGGCGGGCCGGGTGCCAGCAGGCTGACCCTGGTCGCCAGTTGAACAGTGTTTCCTCCAACACGTTCGTGCGGCTGGCTTCCGAGTTAAACTGGCAGGTGTTAAGGAGCGCAGTTAAGCGGGTCATGTTTCGGAGGATGCTTGACTACACCTTCGCCTCTCACGAGCCCATTGGGGAGTTGCAGTGCAGTGATGAGACGATATTGAAATTGGGGAGAAAAATTCAATACCCCCAAAAAATAAATACCCCCAAAAATGTCAAGCAAGATGTACCAGTGACTTGTTCAATATGGAAGTGGTCTCATGACGTGGATGCTAAGCTGCAGTACTGTTTTGATAGCACAGACTAGAATATGTTCCGGGATTCATCCGATGGCATCGAGGAGTATACCACATCAGTCACTGGCTTCATCAATAAGTGGATCAATGACATCGTCCCCTACAGTGACCGTATGTACATACCCCAACCAGAAGCCATGGATTAAAGGCAACATCCGCGTTGAGCTAAAGGGTAGAGCTGCCGCTTTCAAAGAGCGGGACACTAATCCAGACGCTAATGCGAAATCCCACTATGCCCTCTGATGAACCATCAAACAGGCAAAGCATCAGTACAGGACTAAGACTGAATCCTACTACACCGACTCTTATGCTCGTCAGATGTGGCAGGGCTTGCAAACTATTACGGATTACAAAAGGAAACCCAGCCGTGAGCTGCCCAGTGACACGAGTCTACCAAACTAGCTAAATGCCTTCTTCGAGGCAAGCAACACTGAACCATGCATGAGAGAACCAGCTGTTCTGTACGACTGTGTGATCACGCTCTCCGTAGCCGATGTGAGTAAAACCTTTAAACAGGTCAACCTTCATAAGGGCGCAGGGCCAGACGGATTACCAGGACGCATACTCAGAGAATGCGCTGACCAACTGGCAAGTGTTTTCACTGACATTTTCCACCTCCCACTGACAGAGTCTGTCACGTCCTGACCATAGTTCTTATGTGTGTTGCTTGTTTTAGTGTTGGTCAGGACGTGAGCTGGGTGGGCATTCTATGTTGTGTGTCTAGTTTGTCTGTTTCTGTGTTCAGCCTAATATGGTTCTCAATCAGAGGCAGCTGTCAATCGTTGTCCCTGATTGAGAATCATATATAGGTGGCTTGTTTTGTGTTGGGGATTGTGGGTGGTTGTCTTCTGTCTTTGTGTTCTGCACCAGATAGGACTGCTTTCGGTTTTCACATTTATTGTTTTGTTGTTTGTAGTGTTCACATCTTCTTTATTAAATCATGTTGAACACTAGCCGCGCTGCGTGTTGGTCCTCTCCTTCATCCCAGGAAGAAAACCATTACAGAACCACCCACCAAACTCGGACCATGCAGCGTAGCTACGGGCAGCAGCGGCGGCAGCAGCAGCAGCGGGACCAGGAGGAATGGACTTGGGAGGATGTGTTGAACGGAAAAGGTTGTTACACATGGGAGGAGATCCTGGCTGGAAGGGATCGCCTTCCATGGGAACAGGTGGAGGCAGCTAGGAGAGCGGAGGCAGCTGCGAAAGGGAACCGGCGTTATGAAGGTACGCGGCTAGCAAGGAAGCCCGAGAAGAAACACCAAAAATGTATTGGGGGGGGGGCCTAAAGGGTAGTGTGGCGAAGTCAGGTAGGAGACCTGCGCCCACTTCCCATGCTTACCGTGGAGAGCGGGAGTACGGGCAGACACCGTGTTATGCGGAAGAGCGCACGGTGTCTCCTGTACGTGTGTATAGCCCGGTGCGGTACATTCCAGCTCCACGTATCGGCCGGGCTAGAGTGAGCATTGAGCCAGGTGCCATGAAGCCGGCTCAACGTATCTGGCCTCCAGTACGTCTCCTCGGGCCAGTGTACATGGCACCAGCCTTACGCATGGTGTCCCCGGTTCACCAACACCGGGGACACCATGCGTTATTCCACCTCCCCGCACTGGGCGGGCTACGGGGAGTATTCAACCAGGTAAGGTTGGGCAGGCTCGGTGCTCAAGGGAGCCAGTACGCCTACACGGTCCGGTATATCCGGCGCCACCTTCCCGCCCCAGTCCAGTACCACCAGTGCCTACACCATGCACCAGGCTTCCAGTGCATCTCCAGAGCCCTGTTCCTCCTCCACGCACTCTCCCTGTGGTGTGTGTCTCCAGCCCAGTGCCTCCAGTTCCGGCACCACGCACCAAGCCTCCTGTGCGTCTCCAGAGCCCTGTACGCACTGTTCCTTCTCCCCGCACTCGCGGTGCCGGTACCACGCACCAGGCCTATAGTGCGCTTTGAGAATTCAGTGTGCCCTGTTCCTGCTCCCCGCACTAGCCTTAAGGTGCGTGTCTCCAACCCAGTACCTCCAGTGCCGGTACCACGCACCAGGCCTACTGTGCGCCTCAGCAGGTCAGAGGTCTGTCCAACGCTGCCTGCACTGCCTGCCTGCCCAGCGCCGTCTGCACTGCCTGCCTGCCCAGCGCCGTCTGCACTGCCTGCCTGCCCAGCGCCGTCTGCACTGCCTGCCTGCCCAGCGCCGTCTGCACTGCCTGCCTGCCCAGCGCCGTCAGAGCTGCCCGTCTGTCCCGAGCCGTCAGAGCCGCCCGTCTGTCCCGAGCCGTCAGAGCCGCCCGTCTGTCCCGAGCCATCAGAGCCGCCCGTCTGTCCCGAGCCGTTAGAGCCATCCGTCAGTCAGGAGCCGCCAGAGCTGCCAGCCAGTCAGGAGCCGCCAGAGCCGCCAGCCAGTCAGGAGCTGCCAGAGCCGCCAGCCAGTCAGGAGCTGCCAGATCCGCCAGCTAGTCAGGAGCTGCCAGAGCCGCCAGCCAGTCAGGAGCTGCCCACCAGTCATGAGCTGCCTTCCAGTCATGAGCTGCCTTCCAGTCATGAGCTGCCCGCCAGTCATGAGCTGCCCGCCAGTCATGAGCTGCCCGCCAGTCATGAGCTGCCCTCCAGTCATGAGCTGCCCTCCAGTCATGAGCTGCCCTCCAGTCATGAGCTGCCCTCCAGTCATGACCTGCCCTCCAGTCATGAGCTGCCCTCCAGTCATGAGCTGCCCTCCAGTCATGAGCTGCCCTCCAGTCATGAGCTGCCCTCCAGTCATGAGCTGCCCTCCAGCCCGGAGCTGCCCCTCAGCCCGGAGCTGCCCCTCAGCCCGGAGCTGCCCCTCAGTCCGGAGCTGCCCCTCAGTCCGGAGCTGCCCCTCAGTCCGGAGCTGCCATTAGTCCGGAGCTGCCCTTCAGTCCAGAGCTGACTCTCTGTCCGGAGCTGCCCTTCAGTCCGGAGTTGCCCCTCTGTCCTGAGCTACCCCTCTGTCCTGAGCTACCCCTCTGTCTTGAGCTACCTCTCTGTCCTGAGCTACCTCTCTGTCCTGAGCTACCTCTCTGTCCTGAGCTACCTCTCTGTCCTGAGCTGTCTCATCAATTATGTGGGGACCTTGGTGAGGATTCCTAGGTCAAGGTCGGGGGCGAGGGTCGCCATTCAAATGATGCTAAGGAGGGGGACAAAGACAATGGTGGAGTGGTGTCCTCGTCCTGCGCCGGAGCCGCCACCCCGGACAGATGCCCAACCAGACCCTCCCCTTGAGGTTTAGGGGTGCGTTCGGAGTCCGCACCTCAGGAGGGGGGTACTGTCACGTCCTGACCATAGTTCTTATGTGTGTTGCTTCATCCCAGGAAGAAAACCATTACAGAGTCTTTAATACCTACATGTTTCAATCAGACCGCCATAGTCCTTGTGCCCAAGAATGCCAAAGTAACCTCCTTAAATGGCTACCCCGTAGCACTTACATCTGTAGCCATGAAGTGCTTTCAAAGGCTGGTCATGGCTCACATCAACACCATCATCCCAGAAACCCTAGACCCATTACGATTAGCATACCGCCCCAACAGATCCACAGATGATGCATTCTCCATTGCACTCCACACTGCCCTTTCCCACCTGGACAAAAGGAACACCTACGTGAAAATGCAGTTTGTTGACTACAGCTCAGCATTCAACACCATAGTTCTGTCAAAGGTCATCACTCAACTAAGGAACCTGGGACTTAACACCTCCCTCTGCAACTGGATCCTGGACTCCCGGGCCGCCCCTAGGTGAAAAGGGTAGGCAACAACACATCTGCCACGCAGATGCCATTCAGGACCTCTATACCATCCAGGACCTCTATACCAGGCGGTGTCAGAGGAAGGCCTTAAAAATGGTCAAAGACTCCAGCCACCCTAGTCATAGACTGTTCTCTCTGCTACCGCACGGCCAGCGGTACGGGAGCGCCAAGTCTAGGTCTAAAAATCTCATTAACAGCTTCAAGTCATTGCTAAATGATTAATTTAATGGCTACCCGGACTATTTGCATTAATCGCCTTTTTTTACATTGCAGCTACTTGCTGTTTATTATCTATGCAAATTTCTAAAAAAATAAATAATTTAAATACAAAATGCTAGACAGCAATGTCCAATGTATTTTAAAATAGTTTTCTGGACCTGTCCCATACTACTGTGTGGATGAACACTTTTTTTTTTTTTTTTTTTTACACTTGGTTGTGCACTGTCTTACACTATTTGTGCTTTGTCATACATTTTTTTGCGTTTTGCTGCCAACTTTACTTTACTTTGCTAGCTGACAACTTTACGTTTTTTTTGTTTTGTTTTTAATTACCGTTTATATTTTTAGTTTTTCCATCGCAACTTTCTTCCCTCATTCAACTTTTTCACTCCGGACGCTTTATCTGGACATGGTTCGTCAACACCTTCAACAGCCGAAGCTAAGTACTAACATTAACATGATGTCTTTTAATTGCAGTCGCTGTACTCATAATATACAGGAGAACGATCGCCTTACGGCGAGAATAGCTGTGCTACAAGCCCAGCTTCAGACGCAATCGTTAGGCAAGGGTAATTTCAGTGTAGGAAAGGAAGAAACAGCGTCTGTGCCACCAGTAAGTACAGATAGTAACGTTAGTATAAATCCCCCCGCACAGTCCCCGCAGCCGGACAACTTTCTCATGGCTTCTGGAGGGAAATGCTGTTGGAATGCTCAACCGGTGTCGCTCATTCAGCCGACAGAAACTTTCAACCGGTTCTCCCCATTATGTAGCGAGTCGGAGTCTGAGTCTGAGTTTTCTCTTGTCTCTACTCCTCCCGTTACGGGGTCTGAGACGCCGAAGGCTCCCACCATTAGCTCTGACAAATTGAAAACCCTAGTCATTGGCGACTCCATTACCCGCAGTATTAGACTTAAAGCGAATCACCCAGCGATCATACACTGTTTACCAGGGGGCAGGGCTACCGACGTTAAGGCTAATCTAAAGATGGTGCTGGCTAAAGCTAAATCTGGCGAGTGTAGAGAGTATAGAGATATTGTTATCCACGTCGGCACCAACGATGTTAGGATGAAACAGTCAGAGGTCACCAAGTGCAACATAGCTTCAGCGTGTAAATCAGCTAGAAAGATGTGTCGGCATCGAGTAATTGTCTCTGGCCCCCTCCCAGTTAGGGGGAGTGACGAGCTCTACAGCAGAGTCTCAGCACTCAATCGCTGGTTGAAAACTGTTTTCTGCCCCTCCCAAAAGATAGAATTTGTAGATAATTGGCCCTCTTTCTGGGACTCACCCACAAACAGGACCAAGCCTGACCTGCTGAGGAGTGACGGACTCCATCCTAGCTGGAGGGGTGCTCTCATCTTATCTACCAACATAGATAGGGCTCTAACTCCTCTAGCCCCACAATGAAATAGGGTGCAGGCCAGGCAGCAGGCTGTTAGCCAACCTGCCAGCTTAGTGGAGTCTGCCAATAGCACAGTCAGTGTAGTCAGCTCAGCCATACCCATTGAGACTGTGTCTGTGCCTCGACCTAGGTTGGGCAAAACTAAACATGGCGGTGTTCGCCTTAGCAATCTTATTAGGATAAAGACCTCCTCCATTCCTGCCATTATTGAAAGAGATCGTGATACCTCACATCTCAAAATAGGGTTACTTAATGTTAGATCCCTCACTTCAAAGGCAGTCATAGTCAATGAACTAATCACTGATCATAATCTTGATGTGATTGGCCTGACTGAAACATGGCTTAAGCCTGATGAATTTACTGTGTTAAATGAGGCCTCACCTCCTGGTTACACTAGTGACCATATCCCCCGTGCATCCCGCAAAGGCGGAGGTGTTGCTAACATTTACGATAGCAAATTTCAATTTACAAAAAAAAAAATGGCGTTTTCGTCTTTTGAGCTTCTAGTCATGAAATCTATGCAGCCTACTCAATCACTTTTTATAGCTACTGTTTACAGGCCTCCTGGGCCATATACAGCGTTCCTCTCTGAGTTTCCTGAATTCCTATCAGACCTTGTAGTCATAGCAGATCATATTCTAATTTTTGGTGATTTTAATATTCACATGGAGAAGTCCACAGACCCACTCCAAAAGTCTTTCGGAGCCATCATCGACTCAGTGGGTTTTGTCCAACATGTCTCTGGACCTACTCACTGCCACAGTCATACTCTGGACCTAGTTTTGTCCCATGGAATAAATGTTGTAGATCTTAATGTTTTTCCACATAATCCTGGACTATCGGACCACCATTTTATTACGTTTGCAATCGCAACAAATAATCTGCTCAGACCCCAACCAAGGAGCATCAAAAGTCGTGCTATAAATTCTCAGACAACACAAAAATTCCTTGATGCCCTTCCAGACTCCTTCTGCCTACCCAAGGACATCAGAGGACAAAAATCAGTTAACCACCTAACTGAGGAACTCAATTTAACCTTGCGCAATACCCTAGATGCAGTTGCACCCCTAAAAACGAAAAACATTTGTCATAAGAAACTAGCTCCCTGGTATACAGAAAATACCCGAGCTTTGAAGCAAGCTTCCAGGAAATTGGAACGGAAATGGCGCCACACCAAACTGGAAGTCTTCCGACTAGCTTGGAAAGACAGTACCGTGCAGTACCGAAGAGCCCTCACTGCTGCTCGATCATCCTACTTTTCCAACTTAATCGAGGAAAATAAGAACAATCCAAAATTTCTTTTTGATACTGTTGCGAAACTAACTAAAAAGCAGCATTCCCCAAGAGAGGATGGCTTTCACTTCAGCAGTAATAAATTCATGAACTTCTTTGAGGAAAAGATCATGACCATTAGAAAGCAAATTACGGACTCCTCTTTGAATCTGCGTATTCCTCCAGGGCTTAGCTGTCCTGGATCCGCACAGCTCTGCGAGGGCCTGGGATCGGGAGAGACACTTAAGTGTTTTAGTACTATATCTCTTGACACAATGATGAAAATAATCATGGCCTCTAAACCTTCAAGCTGCATACTGGATCCTATTCCTACTAAACTGCTGAAGGAGCTGCTTCCTGTGCTTGGCCCTCCTATGTTGAACATAATAAACAGCTCTCTATCCACCGGATGTGTACCAGACTCACTAAAAGTGGCAGTGATAAAGCCTCTCTTGAAAAAGCCAAACCTTGACCCGGAAAATATAAAAAACTATCGGCCTATATCGAATCTTCCATTCCTCTCAAAAAATTTAGAAAAAGCTGTTGCGCAGCAACTCACTGCCTTTCTGAAGACTAACAATGTATACGAAATGCTTCAGTCTGGTTTTAGACCCCATCATAGCACTGAGACTGCACTTGTGAAGGTGGTAAATGACCTTTTAATGGCGTCAGACCGAGGCTCTGCATCTGTCCTCGTGCTACTAGACCTTAGTGCTGCCTTTGACACCATCGATCACCATATTCTTTTGGAGAGACTGGAAACCCAAATTGGTCTACACGGACAAGTTCTGGCCTGGTTTAGATCTTACCTGTCGGAAAGATATCAGTTTGTCTCTGTGAATGGTCTGTCCTCTGACAAATCAACTGTACATTTCGGTGTTCCTCAAGGTTCCGTTTTAGGACCACTATTGTTTTCACTATATATTTTACCTCTTGGGGATGTTATTCGAAAACATAATGTTAACTTTCACTGCTATGCGGATGACACACAGCTGTACATTTCAATGAAACATGGTGAAGCCCCAAAATTGCCCTCGCTAGAAGCCTGTGTTTCAGACATAAGGAAGTGGATGGCCGACAACTTTCTACTTTTAAACTCGGACAAAACAGAGATGCTTGTTCTAGGTCCCAAGAAACAAAGAGATCTTCTGTTAAATCTGACAATTCATCTTGATGGTTGTAAAGTCGTCTCAAATAAAACTGTGAAGGACCTCGGCGTTACTCTTGACCCTGATCTCTCTTTTGACGAACACATCAAGACTGTTTCAAGGACAGCTTTTTTCCATCTACGTAACATTGCAAAAATCAGAAATTTTCTGTCCAAAAATGATGCAGAAAAATTAATCCATGCATTTGTTACTTCTAGGTTAGACTACTGCAATGCTCTACTTTCCGGCTACCCGGATAAAGCACTAAATAAACTTCAGTTAGTGCTAAATACGGCTGCTAGAATCCTGACTAGAACCAAGAAATTTGATCATATTACTCCAGTGCTAGCTTCCCTACACTGGCTTCCTGTTAAGGCAAGGGCTGATTTCAAGGTTTTACTGTTAACCTATAAAGCGTTACATGGGCTTGCTCCTACCTATCTTTCCGAGTTGGTCCTGCCGTACATACCAATACGTACGCTACGGTCACAAGACGCAGGCCTCCTAATTGTCCCTAGAATTTCTAAGCAAACAGCGGGAGGCAGGGCTTTCTCCTATAGATCTCCATTTTTATGGAACAGTCTGCCTACCCATGTGAGAGACGCAGACTCGGTCTCAACCTTTAAGTCTTTACTGAAGACTTATCTCTTCAGTAGGTCATATGGTTGAGTGTAGTCTGGCCCAGGAGTGTGAAGGTGAACGGAAAGGCTCTGGAGCAACGAACCGCCCTTGCTGTCTCTGCCAGGCCGGTTCCCCTCTCTCCACTGGGATTCTCTGCCTCTAACCCTGTTACAGGGGCTGAGTCACTGGCTTGCTGGTGCTCTTTCATGCCGTCCCTAGGAGGGGTGCGTCACTTGAGTGGGTTGAGTTACTGACGTGATCTTCCTGTCTGGGTTGGCGCCCCCCCTTGGTTTGTGCTGTGGTGGAGACCTTTGTGGGTTATACTCGGCCTTGTCTCCGGATTGTAATGTTGGTGGTTGAGGATTTCCCTCTAGTGGTGCGGGGGCTGTGCTTTGGCAAAGTGGGTGGGGTTATATCCTTCCTGTTTGGCCCTGTCCGGGGGTTTCTTCGGATGGGGCCACAGTGTCTCCTGACCGCTCCTGTCTCAGCCTCCAGTATTTATGCTGCAGTAGTTTATGTGTCGGGGGGCTAGGGTCAGTTGGTTACCTGGAGTACTTCTCCTGTCTTATCCAGTGTCCTGTGTGAATTTAAGTATGCTCTCTCTAATTCTTTCGTTCTCTCTTTCTCTCTGAGAACCTGAGCCCTAGGACCATATGTCAGGACTACCGGGCATGATGACACCTTGCTGTCCCCAGTCCGCCTGGCCTTGCTGCTATTCCAGTTTCAACTGTTCTGCCTGCGGTTACGGAACCCCTACCTGTCCCAGACCTGCTGTTTTCAACTCTTAATGATCGGCTATGAAAAGCCAACTGAGATTTATTCCTGATTATTATTTGACCATGCTTGTCATTTATGAACATTTTGAAAATCTTGGCGCTCTCTAATTTTCTCCTTCTCTCTTTCTTTCTCTCGGAGGACCTGAGCCCTAGGACCATACGTCGGGACTACCGGCCGTGGTGACTCCTTGCCGTCCCCAGTCCGCCTGGCCTTGCTGCTATTCCAGTTTCAACTGTTCTGCCTGCGGTTATGGAACCCCTACCTGTCCCAGACCTGCTGTTTTCAACTCTTAATGATCGGCTATGAAAAGCCAACTGAGATTTATTCCTGATTATTATTTGACCATGCTTGTCATTTATGAACATTTTGAAAATCTTGGCTCTCTCTAATTTTCTCCTTCTCTCTTTCTTTCTCTCGGAGGACCTGGGCCCTAGGACCATGCGTCGGGACTGCCGTCCGTGGTGACTCCTTGCTGTCCCCAGTCCGCCTGGCCTTGCTGCTATTCCAGTTTCAGCTGTTCTGCCTGCGGTTATGGAACCGCCACCTGTCCCAGACCTGTTGTTTTTCAACTCTTGATGATCGGCTATGAAAAGCCAACTGAAAATTATTCATGATTATTATTTGACCATGCTTGTCACTTATGAACATTTTTGAACATCTTGGCATAGTTCTGTTATAATCTCCACCCGGCACAGCCAGAAGAGGACTGGCCACCCCTCATAGCCTGGTTCCTCTCTAGGTTTCTTCCTAGGTTTTGGCCTTTCTAGGGAGTTTTTCCTAGCCACCGTGCTTCTACACCTGCATTACTAGCTGTTTGGGGTTTTAGGCTGGGTGTCTGTACAGCACTTCGAGATATTAGCTGATGTACGAAGGGCTATATAAAATAAAATTGAATTGAATTTACCCCTACCTACTTGCCCATATTACCTCAATTTACCTCGACTAACCTGTACCCCCGCACATTGACTCTGTACCGGTCCCCCTGTACATAGCCTTGTTATTGTTATTTTATTGTGTTACTTTTTTTCTTACTTTAGTTTATTAGTTTTTTATGTGCATTTTTTGCATGTATTTTCTTACATACTTTAAAAAAATTCTGCATTGTTGGTTATGGGCTGGTAAGTAAGCATTTCATGGTAAAGTCTTGTATTCGGCGTATGTGACAAATAAAATTTGATTTGAAGTAGTATTTTAAAGTATTTTTACACCACTGGGCGTGCTTGCAGCCCAAATTGCAGCCTTCCCAACTGTACAATATGTGCTTGTGATAAAATGTATAATTATTTTAGAAGCTATTGATCCTCTGTAGCTAAATTATGTTATCTGTTGTAATATTTTGAATAATTGTATTGATGTCTGATCAGACAGGAGTAATACATGTTTTTATAGCCTAATTTTGGCAGAATTATTTACATTTATCAGTGGGTGCTGCAGCACCCCCATTACCCCTACTTCCCGAGGCTATGCCATTCAAAACGATTTTTCCCAGTCGGAGCTAGTTTTTTTCACAGTTGTCTTCAATGCACTGAAGTCGGAAGTCTCAGATTTCACACAAAAAAATTTACATACCTTGGCCTAAACATCAGAGGCACAGGGAACTTCCACAAAGCTGTGAACAATCTGTGAGACAAGTCAAGAAGAGCCTTCTACGCCATCAAAAGGAAAATAAAATTCGACATACCAATTAGGATCTGGCCCCAAAAATACTTGAATCAGTTATAGAACCCATTTCCCTTTATGGTTACAAACTCTGGTGTCCGCTCAACAACCAAGAATTCACAAAATTGGACAAACACCAAACTGACACTCTGCATGCCGAATTCAGCAAAAATATCCTCTGTGTACAACGTAAAACACCAGATAATGCATACAGAGCAGAATTAGACCTCTAATGATCAAATTCCAGAAAAGAGGCGTTAAATTCTGCAACCACCTAAAAGGAAGTGATTCCAAAACCTTCCATAACAAAGCCATCACCTACAGAAAGACTAACCTGGAGAAGAGTCCCCTAAGCATGCTGGTCCTGGGGGTCTGTTCAACACAATTAGATCCAACCAAATTATGAGAAAACAAAAAAGATTGCTTGACACATTGGAAAGAATTAACAATTAAAACTGAGCAAACTAAAATGCTATTTGACCCTAAACAGAGAGTACACAGTGGCAGAATACCTGACCACTGTGACTGACCTGAAACGAAGGAAAGCTTTGATTATGTATAGACTCAGTGAGCATAGCCTTGCTATTGAGAGAGGCCACCGTAGGCAGACCTGGCTCTGAAGAGAAGACAGGCTATGTGCACACTGCCTACAAAATGAGGTGGAAACTGAGCTGCACTTCCTGACCTCCTGTTGTAAAGTATTTAAGTAAAAATATTTTAAGTACTACTTACAGTGGGGAGAACAAGTATTTGATACACTGCCGATTTTGCAGGTTTTCCTACTTACAAAGCATGTAGAGGTCTGTAATTTTTATCATAGGTACACTTCAACTGTGAGAGACGGAATCTAAAACAAAAATCCAGAAAATCACATTGTATGATTTTTAAGTAATTAATTTGCATTTTATTGCATGACATAAGTATTTGATACATCAGAAAAGCAGAACTTAATATTTGGTACAGAATCCTTTGTTTGCAATTACAGAGATCATACGTTTCCTGTAGTTCTTGACCAGGTTTGCACACACTGCAGCAGGGATTTTGGCCCACTCCTCCATACAGACCTTCTCCAGATCCTTCAGGTTTCGGGGATGTCACTGGGCAATACGGACTTTCAGCTCCCTCCAAAGATGTTCTATTGGGTTCAGGTCTGGAGACTGGCTAGGCCACTCCAGGACCTTGAGATGCTTCTTACGGAGCCACTCCTTAGTTGCCCTGGCTGTGTGTTTCGGGTCGTTGTCATGCTGGAAGACCCAGCCACGACCCATCTTCAATGCTCTTACTGAGGGAAGGAGGTTGTTGGCCAAGATCTCGCGATACATGGCCCCATCCATCCTCCCCTCAATACGGTGCAGTCGTCCTGTCCCCTTTGCAGAAAAGCATCCCCAAAGAATGATGTTTCCACCTCCATGCTTCACGGTTGGGATGGTGTTCTTGGGGTTGTACTCCTCCTTCTTCTTCTTCCAAACACGGCGAGTGGAGTTTAGACCAAAAAGCTCTATTTTTGTCTCATCAGACCACATGACCTTCTCCCATTCCTCCTCTGAATCATCCAGATGGTCATTGGCAAACTTCAGACGGGCCTGGACATGAGCTGGCTTGGGCAGGAGACCTTGCGTGCGCTGCAGGATTTTAATCCATGACGGCGTAGTGTGTTACTAATGGTTTTCTTTGAGACTGTGGTCCCAGCTCTCTTCAGGTCATTGACCAGGTCCTGCCGTGTAGTTCTGGGCTGATCCCTCACCTTCCTCATGATCATTGATGCCCCACGAGGTGAGATCTTGCATGGAGCCCCAGACCGAGGGTGATTGACCGTCATCTTGAACTTCTTCCATTTTCTAATAATTGCGCCAACAGTTGTTGCCTTCTCACCAAGCTGCTTGCCTATTGTCCTGTAGCCCATCCCAGCCTTGTGCAGGTCTACAATTCTATCCCTGATGTCCTTACACAGCTCTCTGGTCTTGGCCATTGTGGAGAGGTTGGAGTCTGTTTGATTGAGTGTGTGGACAGGTGTCTTTTATACAGGTAACGAGTTCAAACAGGTGCAGTTAATACAGGTAATGAGTGGAGAACAGGAGGGCTTCTTAAAGAAAAACTAACAGGTCTGTGAGAGCCGTAATTCTTACTGGTTGGTAGGTGATCAAATACTTATGTCATGCAATATAATGCAAATTAATTACTTAAAAATCATACAATGTGATTTTCTGGATTTTTGTTTTAGATTCCGTCTCTCACAGTTGAAGTGTACCTATGATAAAAATTACAGACCTCTACATGCTTTGTAAGTAGGGAAACCTGCAAAATCGGCAGTGTATCAAATACTTGTTCTCCCCACTGTAAGTAGTTTTTATAGGTATCTGTACTTTACTATTTATATTTTTGACAACTTTTACTTTTACTTCACTACATTCCTAATGCAAAGAATGTACTTTTCACTTCATGCATTTTCCCTGACAGCCAACAGTACTCATTACATTTTGAATGCTTAGCAGAACAGGAAAATGGTCCAATTCACGCACTTATCAAGAGAACATCCCTGGTCATCCCTACCACCTCTGACGAACTCACTCAACAGTGGAGTGTGCCCCTGGCTCACTGGCGGATTTAGGTATAGGCGACATGGGCAGCCGCACAGTGCTGAATCTTGCCGAGGGCGGCACGGGCGCCCGCACAAAAGAATGTGGTTTTCTATCGCTCATTTGCACATCACATCAATGATATCATGTCACCGTGTGGGACTGTGGGTCAATTAACCTTGTCGGAGTGGGGGCCCTGATTCTAGTTTGTGAGCTAGGAAAGCTACTGCCTGGGAAGATCTCCCACTCAGAAGTACGAGATGGGGAGGGGTGCGGGGGTAGGTTGACCTCAGTTCTTCCCATTGGAAGCCCGAGCTAGGGGGAGTGGGGAATCTATCAAATAGCACACCTCTAAAATTACAGTTAGTGCAGGATGGTGGGTTTTTTTGGTTGGGGGGCTGAAGTGGGGGTTTGCCCAGGGAGTCATACTATCAGGTTTGAAGGTAAGACCCAGATGCAGACAACATCGAATCAACAATAGTTTAATAATCCAACAGGGGCAGGCAAAAGACAGGTCAAGGGCAGGCAGAGGTCAATAATCCAGAGGTGGGGCAAAGGTACAGGACGGCAGGCAGGCTCAGGGTTATGGGCAGGCAGAGTGGTCAGGCAGGCGGGCTCAGAGTCACGACAGGCAAGGGTGAAAACCAGGACGGCGAGGAAGAGAGGAGAGGGTTTAGGCACATGCCTACAGTATCATAACCTGTTAGTCTAGCGCAGTTGATTTCTGCTTCAGCCAACTCCTCTGTCAAACATGGTTGGCATGGCAATGAGCAAGATGTTGGAAGGGATCAGCTTAGACATATTGATAATCTTGTCGTGACCAACTCTCTTACAAAACTCAATTTTGGATGAGACTGACTTTATGATCAATTTTTTTTTTAATTGTACACGTTGAGGTCAATTTTTACACTAGGATAAATAACTCAAATTGATGCCACAGGCTGTTTTCAAAAAGATAAGTTGTTTTTTAGGGGCTATTGACCTTTAACTATCTTTGGTTTGTCTCATTGGATGACATGAGCTGTGTGTACTGCACAGGAGGTTGGTGGCACCTTAATTGGGGAAGATGGGCTCGTGGTAATGTGTTTGATTCCATTAGCTCTGTTCCAGACATTATTATGAGCTGTCCTCCCCGCAGCAGCCTCCACTGGTGTGCCGATAGGGTGCATGGGGATTGAACAGCTCTGTTCTGTTCCGACAAAACTGTGGTTATATGTAGAAACCAGACAGCAAAGTTTAAAATTATTAAAATTTAAGTCTCTAAAATCGATAAATCAACATATCCCCAAGCAGCTAAGAGTTTGAGCGAGTTGGTAAAGTGGTGCGGCGACACATCCAACAAGCCATGGCTTCTCCCAGAGGAAAAGACAAGGAGCAACTTGGAGACGCGAACGAGAGCAATGAACTGTTAAAAGCTATCCAGGAAAACAGATGCTCTCAATCCACACCAAAACAATTGAACTGCTACAATCTGTTATTACAACAGTAGATTACCCGTCAAAAGAAAGTAGAGGTTATCGTGTCAGACACGCACAAACAAGGCGTGCGCATGAACAAACAAGATAACAAAATTTGCTTTTTGGATCCAAAGTCGCAAACTTTAGAAGATGAATTGGACAAGGAAGAAAATATCAGAGGAACTTGACGTGGATATATCACCAAAAGATCTGGAACGATGCCATAGGATCGTCGTGAAACAGAAGAAGGCTAAATACCCACGCGTGGTAATCTTCAAACTGTGGAACTATCAGACCAAAATTAAAATTGAGGGCAAACGGGGGAAAGGAGATCAAAATCCACAGCCGGTCCATTCGATTCGTCCAGGACCTGTCTGCTAAGCTGAGAGAGAGACGAAAGGAAAATACTCCGATCAGACAATCACTGGAGGAAAAGGGGATCAAATTGAAGCTTTGCTTCCTGGCAGTGCTGTGGGTATAGAAGGAAATGCAAAGGATGGAATTCACAAGTGTGATGAAGCCCTAATCAAGCTACAAGAAAATAAAACAGGGAGGTGGAGAGAGATGTGTTTGGTTTGGTAGAGTGAAAATAAAGGCTTTAACTATACTACAATGTGTTGGCTTTCTGTCCAAAAATGATGCAGAAAAATGTATCCATGCTTTTGTTACTTCTAGGTTAGACTACTGCAATGCTCTACTTTCCGGCTACCCGGATAAAGCACTAAATATACTTCAGTTAGTGCTAAATACGGCTGCTAGAATCCTAACTAGAACCCAAAGAATTTGATCATATTACTCCAGTGCTAGCCTCCCTACACTGGTTTCCTGTTAAGGCTAGGGCTGATTTCAAGGTTTTACTGCTAACCTACAAAGCATTACATGGGCTTGCTCCTACCTATCTTTACGATTTGGTCCTGCCGTACATACCTACACGTACGCTACGGTCACAAGATGCAGGCCTCCTAATTGTACCTAGAATTTCTAAGCAAACAGCTGGAGGCATGTTATACTTATTTTCCACCATCATTTTCAAATTAATTAATAAAAAATCCTACAATGTGATTTTCTGGATTTTTTGTTCTTATTTTGTCTGTCATAGTTGAAGTGTACCTATGATGAAAATTACAGGCCTCTCTCATCTTTTTAAGTGGGAGAACTTGGTGGCTGACTAAATAATTTTTTGCCCCACTGTATCTATCTTTGCAGTTGTTTGACCCGGTGGGTGAATAAACTTGGTTTGTGCTTTTACTGGTCATCCATTAGGTTTTGACAGAGTGAAAACTAACAAATGTAATTGTATTTATTTTTGTGACTTAACCTGCTGTAAAATGAATAAGAGTTCTGGACATAATTATTCCTTGTTTGTTTATAGCTAAGATTCGCTGGCGGTTATTGGTGAGAGTGGAGAGGTGCTCTATCCGAGGGATTGGGACGGGGTGAGTGGGAGGGCATCAGACACCTTTCTGAAGTGTGTGAGGCCTCCACTCATCTCATTTCAGTCTCTTGGTTGATCCACTCTCCCAATTAGACCCCCACCAGCCACTATATTTTAATTTAATTTACAAGGTAATGCAACTGACCACAACACTTACGGGGCAGTCTTTCTCCAATGTATGTACAAGGACATAAATCCACAGGCTTTTGGTACATTAGGAGACGAGTTGGAGCTTAAATGCCCTAAAAGGGCATAGTGCCTCAAAGTACAAAGAAGCACTTTGCTTTATGATGTTTTCTGTTTTCTGTTTTGTTAAATGTCTGCTCAGCCCACATGCTCAGAGCGCATCCTCAAGACTCAAAATGTATTAAATACGTAAATTAAAAAATGTGAACCTTTACCATTACAAATTTAGACATAGAGGACAGAGAAAAGCCGACCCCCAATATACACTGAACAGAAATATAAACGCAACATGTAATGCACAAAAAGGTTATTTCTCTCAAATGTTGTGCACAAATTTGTTTACATCCCTGTTAGTGAGCATTTATTCTTTGGCATGACAGGTGTGGCATATCAAGAAGCTGATTAAACAGCATGATCGTTACACAGGTGCACCTTGTGCTGGGGACAATAAAAGGTCATACAACACAATGGGGGACATTATGAACAAAATTATCCTTTTTAGCCTACACTTTGTAGTCCTTTTGACACTAGAATAAATGTTTCTGACTTATTATCGATGCTATCAGAGAAGTTGTTTATTGCCTTCAGTTGCGCTTTAAGTGCACATGTATCAAACCATAGCAAAACATTTTGTAAAGTGACACTTTTTGCACAAAAACTTGTTTCTTATTGGAAAAAATTAGGTGGGTTCCTCTCCGTTTCAGCTCATTTTCTTCCGTGTGGTTCCTAGTGAATACACCCCAGGGCTGGGGTAAAGATGGTTCCTGGTGAATACACAACAGGGCTGGGGTAAAGATTTGTTCCTGGTGAATACACACCAGGGCTGGGGTAAAGATGGTTCCTGGTGAATACACACCAGGGCTGGGGTAAAGATGGTTCCTGGTGAATACACAACAGGGCTGGGGTAAAGATTTGTTCCTGGTGAATACACACCAGGGCTGGGGTAAAGATGGTTCCTGGTGAATACACACCAGGGCTGGGGTAAAGATGGTTCCTGGTGAATACACACCAGGGCTGGGGTAAAGAGGGTTCCTGGTGAATACACCCCAGGGCTGGGGTAAAGATGGTTCCTGGTGAATACACACCAGGGCTGGGGTAAAGATGGTTCCTGGTGAATACACACCAGGGCTGGGATAAAAATGGTTCCTGGTGAATACACACCAGGGCTGGAATAATGAGGGTTCCTGGTGAATACACACCAGGGCTGGGGTGAAGATGGTTCCTGGTGAATACACACCAGGGCTGGGATAAAGATGGTTCCTGGTGAATACACACGAGGGCTGGGGTAAAGAGGGTTCCTGGTGAATACACCCCAGGGCTGGGGTAAAGATGGTTCCTGGTGAATACACACCAGGGCTGGGGTAAAGATGGTTCCTGGTGAATACACACCAGGGCTGGGATAAAAATGGTTCCTGGTGAATACACACCAGGGCTGGGGTAAAGAGGGTTCCTGGTGAATACACACCAGGGCTGGGGTAAAGATGGTTCCTGGTGAATACACACCAGGGCTGGGGTAAAGATGGTTCCTGGTGAATACACACCAGGGCTGGGGTAAAGAGGGTTCCTGGTGAATACACAACAGGGCTGGGGTAAAGATGGTTCCTGGTGAATACACACCAGGGCTGGGGTAAAGATGGTTCCTGGTGAATACACACCAGGGCTGGGATAAAAATTGTTCCTGGTGAATACACACCAGGGCTGGGGTAAAGAGGGTTCCTGGTGAATACACCCCAGGGCTGGGGTATAGATGGTTCCTGGTGAATACACACCAGGGCTGGGGTAAAGATGGTTCCTGGTGAATACACACCAGGGCTGGGGTAAAGATGGTTCCTGGTGAATACACACCAGGGCTGGGGTAAAGATGGTTCCTGGTGAATACACCCCAGGGCTGGGGTAAAGATGGTTCCTGGTGAATACACACCAGGGCTGGGGTAAAGATGGTTCCTGGTGAATACACACCAGGGCTGGGGTAAAGGTGGTTCCAGGTGAATACACACCGGGGCTGGGGTAAAGGTGGTTTCTTTTTCTTGTGAATACACACCAGGGCTGGGGTAAAGGTGGTTCCTGGTGAATACACACCAGGGCTGGGGTAAAGATGGTTCCTGGTGAATACACACCAGGGCTGGGAGAAAAATGGTTCCTGGTGAATACACACCAGGGCTGGGGTAAAGATACTGACCACTACTAGTTATAGAGGCTGTAGAGTTACTGACCACTAATCTAGATATAGAATCTGTAGAGTTGCTGACCACTACTAGTTATAGAGTCTGTAGAGTTACTGACCACTACTAGTTATAGAGTCTGTAGAGTTACTGACCACTATTAGTTATAGAGTATGTAGAGTTACTGACCACTATTAGTTATAGAGTCTGTATAGTTACTGACCACTACTATTTATAGAGTCTGTAGAGGTACTGACCACTACTCTAGTTATAGAGTATGTAGAGTTACTGACCACTATTAGTTATAGAGTCTGTATAGTTACTGACCACTACTATTTATAGAGTCTGTAGAGGTACTGACCACTACTCTAGTTATAGAGTCTGTATAGTTACTGACCACTACTATTTATAGAGTCTGTAGAGTTACTGACCACTACTCGAGTTATAAAGTCTGTAGAGTTACTGACCACCATTAGTTATAGAGCCTGTAGAGTTACTGACCACTTCTAGTTAATGTCTGATGAGTAACTGACCACTACTATTTATAGAGTCAGTAGAATTACTGACCACTACTATTTATAGAGTCTGTAGAGTTACTGACCACTAATCTAGTTATAGAGTCTGTAGAGTTACTGACCACTACTCGAGTTATAAAGTCTGTAGAGTTACTGACCACCATTAGTTATAGAGCCTGTAGAGTTACTGACCACTACTAGTTATAGAGTCTGTAGAGTTACTGACCACTACTCGAGTTATAAAGTCTGTAGAGTTACTGACCACTAATAGTTATAGAGTCTGTAGAGTTACTAACCACTACTCTAGTTATAAAGTCTGTAGAGTTACTGACCACTACTAGTTATAGAGTCTGCAGAGTTACTGACCACTACTCTAGTTATAGAGTCTGCAGAGTTACTGACCAATACTAGTTATAGAGTCTGTAGAGTTACTGACCACCATTAGTTATAGAGTCTGCAGAGTTACTGACCACTACTCGAGTTATAAAGTCTGTAGAGTTACTGACCACCATTAGTTATAGAGCCTGTAGAGTTACTGACCACTACTAGTTATAGAGTCTGTAGAGTTACTGACCACTACTCGAGTTATAAAGTCTGTAGAGTTACTGACCACTAATAGTTATAGAGTCTGTAGAGTTACTAACCACTACTCTAGTTATAAAGTCTGTAGAGTTACTGACCACTACTAGTTATAGAGTCTGCAGAGTTACTGACCACTACTCTAGTTATAGAGTCTGCAGAGTTACTGACCAATACTCTAGTTATAGAGTCTGCAGAGTTACTGACCACTACTCGAGTTATAAAGTCTGTAGGGTTACTGACCACCATTAGTTATAGAGTCTGTATAGTTACTGACCACTACTAGTTATAGAGTCTGCAGAGTTACTGACCACTACTCTAGTTATAGAGTCTGTAGAGTTACTGACCACTACTAGTTATAGAGTCTGTAGAGTTACTGACCACTACTCTAGTTATAGAGTCTGTAGAGTTACTGACCACTACTAGTTATAGAGTCTGCAGAGTTACTGACCACTACTAGTTATAGAGTCTGCAGAGTTACTGACCACTACTCTAGTTATAGAGTCTGCAGAGTTACTGACCACTACTCTAGTTATAGAGTCTGTAGAGTTACTGACCACTACTAGTTATAGAGTCTGTAGAGTTACTGACCACTACTCTAGTTATAGAGTCTGGAGAGTTACTGACCACTACTAGTTATAGAGTCTGCAGAGTTACTGACCACTACTCTAGTTATAGAGTCTGCAGAGTTACTGACCACTACTCTAGTTATAGAGTCTGTAGAGTTACTGACCACTACTAGTTATAGAGTCTGTAGAGTTACTGACCACTACTCTAGTTATAGAGTCTGTAGAGTTACTGACCACTACTAGTTATAGAGTCTGCAGAGTTACTGACCACTACTCTAGTTATAGAGTCTGTAGAGTTACTGACCACTACTAGTTATAGAGTCTGTAGAGTTACTGACCACTACTAGTTATAGAGTCTGTAGAGTTACTGACCACTAAAAGTTATAGAGTCAGTAGAATTACTGACCACCACTAGTTATAGAGCCTGTAGAGTTACTGACCACTACTCTAGTTATAGAGTCTGTAGAGTTACTGACCACTACTCTAGTTATAGAGTCTGTAGACTTACTGACCACTACTCTAGTTATAGAAGCTGTAGACTTACTGACCACTACTCTAGTTATAGAGCCTGTAGAGTTACTGACCACTACTCTAGTTATAGAGCCTTTAGAGTTACTGACCACTACTCTAGTTATAGAGCATGTAGAGTTACTGACCGCTACTCTAGTTATAGAGTCTGTAGAGTTACTGACCACTACTAGTTATAGAGTCTGTAGAGTTACTGACCACTAAAAGTTATAGAGTCAGTAGAATTACTGACCACCACTAGTTATAGAGCCTGTAGAGTTACTGACCACTACTCTAGTTATAGAGTCTGTAGAGTTACTGACCACTACTCTAGTTATAGAGTCTGTAGACTTACTGACCACTACTCTAGTTATAGAAGCTGTAGACTTACTGACCACTACTCTAGTTATAGAGCCTGTAGAGTTACTGACCACTACTCTAGTTATAGAGCCTTTAGAGTTACTGACCACTACTCTAGTTATAGAGCATGTAGAGTTACTGACCGCTACTCTAGTTATAGAGTCTGTAGAGTTACTGACCCCTTCGAGTTATAGAGTCTGTAGAGTTACTGACCACTACTAGTTATAGAGTCTGTAGAGTTACTGACCACTACTAGTTATAGTCTGTGGAGAACTGACCACTACTAGTTATAGAGTCTCTCGAGCTACTGACCACTACTAGTTATATAGTCTGTAGAGTTACTGACCACTACTCTAGTTATAGAGTCTGTAGAGTTACTGACCACCACTAGTTATAGAGCCTTTAGAGTTACTGACCACTACTAGTTATAGAGCCTGTAGAGTTACTGACCGCTACTCTAGTTATAGAGTCTGTAGTGTTACTGACCCCTACTAGTTATAGAGTCTGTAGAGTTACTGACCACTACTAGTTATAGAGTCTGTAGAGTTACTGACCACTACTAGTTATAGTCTGTGGAGAACTGACCACTACTAGTTATAGAGTCTCTAGAGCTACTGACCACTACTAGTTATATAGTCTGTAGAGTTACTGACCACTACTCTAGTTATGGAGTCTGTAGAGTTACTGACCACTACTAGTTATAGAGTCTCTAGAGCTACTAACCACTACTAATTATAGTCTGTATAGTTACTGACCACTACTAGTTATAGAGTCTGTAGAGTTACTGACCACTAATCTAGTTATAGAATTTGTAGAGTTACTGACCACTACTAGTTATAGAGGCTGTAGAGTTACTGACCACTAATCTAGATATAGAATCTGTAGAGTTACTGACCACTACTAGTTATAGAGGCTGTAGAGATACTGACCACTACTAGTTATAGAGGCTGTAGAGTTACTGACCACTACTCTAGTTATAGAGTATGTAGAGTTACTGACCACTACTCTAGTTATACAGTCTCTAGAGTTAATGACCACTACTCTAGTTATAGAGTCTGTAGAGTTACTGACCACTACTCTAGTTATAGAGTCTGTAGAGTCACTGACCACTACTCTAGTTATAGAGTCTGTATAGTTACTAACCACTACTCTAGTTATAGAGTCTGTAGAGTTACTGACCACTACTCTAGTTAAATATTCGGTAGCATTGCTGAACACTACTCTAGTTATATATTCTGTAGCATTGCTGAACACTACTCTAGTTAAATATTCTGTAGCATTGCTGAACACTACTCTAGTTATATATTTTGTAGCATTGCTGAACACTACTCTAGTTACAATATTCTGTAGCATTGCTGAACACTACTCTAGTTAAATATTCTGTAGCATTGCTGAACACTACTCTAGTTAAATATTCTGTAGCATTGCTGAACACTACTCTAGTTATATATTCTGTAGCATTGCTGAACACTACTCTAGTTAAATATTCTGTAGCATTGCTGAACACTACTCTAGTTAAATATTCTGTAGCATTGCTGAACACTACTCTAGTTATAGAGTCTGTAGAGTTACTGAACACTACTCCAGTGTTGGACACAGTGCTGAATGCTACTTTGATCTGAACACTCCTCTGTCCTCAGGTTCAGTAAGGAGAACAGAGAGAACATTGATCCCTACACCTTCCTTCCGTTTGGGATGGGGCCCAGGAACTGTATCCACATGAGATTCGCCCTCCAGACCATTAAGCTGGTGATAGTAGAGATCCTCCAGAGCTTCAGTTTTGTCACCTGCAAGGAGACAGAGGTGAGATTACTGATCGTCTCAATGGGATTATTGGTGTGCTTGAGTCTTTGTGTGTATGCGTGCAAGTTTTTGAATATGTTGGTGGTGAATGTTGGCTTGTGATGGCATATCTTTGTGTTGTTGACTGTAATAAAGCTGTTTGGGTGAGCTTAGGTTCTCAAAACAGAATTAAACCGTAACTGATTACAGTGAGAGACTGTGTGGTGTTGTATTCATGTCGATTTTTATATTGACTTCCTGGATGTGTCCTCAGGTTCCTCTGGAGCTGTTTGACAACGGCTTCCTCGCCCCAACGAAGCCCATCAAACTGAAGCTGGTCCCCCGTGTTGTGGCCCCCAGCCAGGATTGAGAGGAGAGGCACAGGTATACAGGACAGTACCCTGTTAGTCTAGCCTTTATAACTCTAGCCAAGTCGGTTCCTGCTTCAGTCAAACATGGCAATGAGTAAATTGTCTAAAGGGCAAGGCAACCTTCCTGTTGGACGGGATCAGCTTAGACTCATTGATATTCCAGGCTTATACTCTGGAATTAGTACAATTTATTGATTTTATAGTGAAGAAACTACCCAACTAGCTATATTAATAAAATATTGACGTGCGTAGGCTTTTGGTCTCATATTTTCAGGAATCCCTTGAAATTACGATGACTCGTCTCAAGGGTCATGCAATGAGTATAAAGTGAATACAATATGGACAATCGTAGTAACCATGTGTGCCTTCATTTGTTTTGTAAAATCATTTCTTTTCAGGCATTGAACAACCACAAATCTCTAACTAACTTACCTGCAAGAGACTGCTGCAACACAATGTACAACCAATAGATTATATATGACCATGAATTATCTCATGCTATTACTGATGTAAGATAGTATGCCTCATATAACCCTCTTATAAAACTCACATACCAAGTCCACCAACCCCTCCTGTATATTATGCTTTGCAATAGAATGCCTGAGAAGGTCACCTCCTCTGTTTGTGCTTTATGGTATTTTGGAATGTGTTATGTAATTATTTAATCTGTAGTGTAATTCTAACAGTAATACTGCTGGACTGAAGTAAATGTTTTCTACCTGATAGACGAGCTATTTGAGTTGAATCTGTTCTGTTCCCCAGTCACCTGTACGTTCACCTGTTCCCCAGTCACCTGTACGTTCACCTGTTCCCCAGTCACCTGTACATTCACCTGTTCCCCAGTCACCTGTACGTTCACCTGTTCCCCAGTCACCTGTACGTTCACCTGTTCCCCAGTCACCTGTACGTTCACCTGTTCTCCAGTCACCTGTACGTTCACCTGTTCTCCAGTCACCTGTACGTTCACCTGTTCTCCAGTCAGCTGTACGTTCACCTGTTCCCCAGTCACCTGTACGTTCACCTGTTCCCCAGTCACCTGTACGTTCACCTGTTCTCCAGTCACCTGTACGTTCACCTGTTCTCCAGTCAGCTGTACGTTCACCTGTTCCCCAGTCACCTGTACGTTCACCTGTTCCCCAGTCACCTGTACGTTCACCTGTTCCCCAGTCACCTGTACGTTCACCTGTTCCCCAGTCACCTGTATGTTCACCTGTTCCCCAGTTGTGTGTAGCCCTGTTAACCTTTTTATATCTGGAGAAAAAAAGAAATCTACCAACATGAATTTCTCTAGTTGTAAACTATCAAAATAAAGAAAGTCGCACACTCCATGTATAAACTCCCAGCATATACATGTATAAGACTTGTTCATAAAGGAAAATGTGTTCATAAGAAGGGCCTGAGATCAAAGTCAATATTCAGACCACTAGGGGTCAATGTTTTTAGATTGTAAACCATAAATCCTACCTGGATGTATGGATTATCAAAGTGAAGGATGCATTACACACAGATTTATACACAAAGCCCACAGATCGCAATACCTTGCTATGTGCGGAGAGTATGCATCCCCTTCCCGTCAAGAATGGTCTACCATATAGCCAGTTATGCAGGGTTAAACTAATCTGTGGCCACCAGACACATTTTGACAACAATGCTAAAAAAATGACAGATACATTTAAAATGAGAGGCTACAAGTACAAAACTCTTGATGCTGCAATGATGAAAATAAAACCAAGAGAGGAATTACTAAAAACTCAACCAAAGAAGAAAAACAATGCAACCGTCTTTTGCACTAAGTACACCAAGGGTTCGGAGAAATTCTTTTTAATTTTTTACATTTTTATTTAACTAGGCAAGTCAGTTAAGAACAAATTCTTATTTTCAATTACAGCCGAAGAACAGTGGGTTAACTGCCTTGTTCAGGGGCAGAACAACAGATTGTTACCTTGTCAGCTCAGGAATTCAATCTTGCAACCTTTCGGTTACTAGTCCAACACTCTAACCACTAGGCTACCTGCTGCCCCAAATGAAAGCAATTCTGAAAAATCACTGGCATATTCTGCATTCAGACAAAAAAATCGCACATCTCTTCTAGGTATCCCCACTGGTGGTCTATAAGCATCGTCGCAATATTGGAGATAGTTTGGTGAGATCTGACCTGCCTCCTGAGCCCACTCAGACACTCTTGACATCTATCCCAAATGGGAACTACAAATGTGGCTCATGTGCACAGTGCAATAGCACTATAAAAACATCCTTCTTCAGACACCCACATACAGGTCGAAAGATCCCTGTTAGGGGTAACATCTCATGCAAGACCAAGGGAGTAATCTATCTCATCACCTGTTCATGTGGAAAAGCCTACGTAGGACAAACGAAAAGACAATTTAAAACAACACATAGCTGAACCCTGCAGCTCAATCAGGTGTCAGAACATTGACTATGCAGTAGCAGCTCACCTTGTTGAAGCTAACCATCCCATCTCCTCCCTCAAATACACAGGCATTGAGCATGTTGCTCTCCCAAGGAGAGGAGGTAACATGGAGATCCTACTACTACAAAGGGAGGCTTACTGGATATCCTATCTAAATACATTGACCCCTTGTGGTCTGAATATTGACTTTGATCTCAGGCCCTTCTTATGAACACATTTTTCCTTTATGAACAAGACTTGTAAATGTATATTCTTTCTACAGCTTATTAGCGTACACCTAATATGTTCCCCCTGTTGATGATGCTCATTATACATTAAGGTTGAACCAAAATATTATATGTAACAAATATGAAATGAAATACGAAATTATTATTTGAAATTGAATGAAACAATACTGTATGTTGACGCTAATATGATGTACAATATTCCATTATGTTCCTATATGATAACAATAGCGTAATTTTTAATATGCCATATACTATTTTTTAACAGTTTCACTAATTAATTTTAATTAACTTAATCATTATGATTATTGTCATTGGTTGGACTAATTGCACTGTTTGTCTACATAACCTGGTTCAAGTATTCATGACATTACCCTGAGGAAGGCACAGTGATGCCGAAACATTGGTAAATTACCATTAAATTGCTGGGAGTTTATACATGGAGTGTGCGACTTTCTTTATTTTGATATTTATAGATTATTCGCCGTTAGTCAGTACCTCCACACAAACTCTTTTTTCTGGGTGTGCACCAGCTCATGTTTTTTAATCTAGCTGTAACGTACCTAACACAGAGACACCTACTGGTCACTGCTCAGCCTGCTATCTCATCGTTATAATCATAATAACAGACTAGGATTGTGTGCATAATCTATTTATCTAGGCTGTACATAGTGTAGGCAACAGTGCTGATAGTCTGTCTGTACAGAGGGTGGACTACAGTGTTGATAGTCTGTCTGTACAGAGGGTGGACTACATTGTTGATAGTCTGTCTGTACAGAGGGTGGACTACAGTGTTGATAGTCTGTCTGTACAGAGGGTGGACTACATTGTTGATAGTCTGTCTGTACAGAGGGTGGACTACAGTGTTGATAGTCTGTCTGTACAGAGGGTGGACTACAGTGTTGATAGTCTGTCTGTACAGAGGGTGGACTACAGTGTTGATTGTATGTACACACAGTGTACATTGCCATTCAGGTTTCAAACTCCCACAGTGACTCAGCAGTCTGAGACACACACACACACACAGACACACACACACACAGAGACGCTGTATAGGCAATATTCCAGTCTCAGATTGTTAAGAAACAATGTCTCTCTTCACTTTCATACAGAGCAGAAGGTGTTTCTTGAACTGTGGTAGCATTTGGGCATGGCATTTGAAAATAGTTATTTTTTATTTGATTTAAATGTATTTGGATACATCTTCCAATTCTAAATAAACGAATATGGCAGCTTAATCACTTTAAGTCAATTGTACCATTATGATAACATTGTGCTACTGGTAGGAGTAGTAACACCAATGACGGTAACACCAATAACTGAGGATTTTCTTAAATGGAGACCTGATGATAAAATATAAGGTTATTAAAACCCTTTAAACCTTAAATTACTATTGATATGATTAATCATTTTGCTCACAATGTAATTTACCTTCATTTAAATTGACTAACACCAATGACACTTTTTATTTAGACACATCAAATTATCATTGGAATCTTCAAATTGCGTGTCTTACACTGACAATGAACCTATGGGGTTTTATTTGTATCAACTTGACCTCTGGCCAGGTAGTTGATCAGGATTAATCTCTCTCTTTCAGAGGCAACCCAACCAGCCAGTCAGGTTTCAAACTCCCACAGTCACTCAATGCACACACACACACACACACACACACACGCACGCACGCACGCACGCACGCACACACACACACACACACACAGTGGCGACCCATCATCCAGGGTACTTGTGGCTCTGTTTTTCGCCACACCTGTTAAGCAAAAAAACAAGTATGATGATGGCATTAATACGTGTCACATTTCAATTTGTAAACAAAGTAAAAAATAATAATAATTCAGTTAATAAATACAACCATGGTATACAACCATGGTCTCTAGGTGTTTCAGCCTAGCCCAGTGCTTTCTGTGGTGGTGTGGCAGCCAGTGGAAAATATGGAGGGTAGGGTTTGGTAATGTTCTCTAGTTGCGACTTGATTGGCTCAGTGTTCTGTCATTCATGGGGACACTACATCACCGCAAAATCTACGAGGACAGCTCGGAAATTCAAGCCCCTTGGGTGCTGCCATAGATTTACATTAGAAGTGCCCATCCAAGAAGGCTCAAGGTCATTGGTCAAATCACGTAATAACTACCTTAGTTTTGATTGGACAGATTTTATTAACATCAAATTTCCAAAATCTTAGCTAGCAAGATAGACAAGCAGTCATCATCATGAATCAAGTCGACAATCTACTGGCAAATCCTTTTCAATCCTTGTCATATGATAAAACATATCAGTGCTCATCGGCCATTGGACATAATACTAAGTGTATGTTGTGTAGTAAGCTATTAGTAGCCCATATGCCTCACCCTAATAATTTGTTCCCTTTCCCCCTCATAACTTTGCCTACTGTTCTGACTTGGTGGTGCACCTGTAGCCTATAGGCTGTTTTAGAGTAATGTCATCATCAAATATTTTATTTGTCTGCTTATATGCCCACTTTATTTATCCTACGGTTCTGACTTAGTGTACAGGAAGAACACTGTAATAAAGGTCCATGTTCTGAATTTTGTCACTGTATGTTTCAAAAGTGCTATATTGACTACCTCCGTCCTAGCTCGCACATTGTCTTAAGAGGCAATCCGCAATTTCGATTATCCGCTCGTTGTTCCCTTATGCCATAGTTTGTACATCTTAATTGTCAGTAGAAACCACATTTATTGAAGAAAGTCAGCCATATCAGCTATGTTTTTTTTAAAGGCAGTAAATGAGGCTGAATGAACTGTTTCGCTGCCAGACAAGGCTCCGCTGATATCCAGGTGTAACAGTGGTAAGGATTCACTCTATGGTGCTGAAAACAAAGCTCTGCTGTTGGGACAGCTTTATGTAGGCCCTAACAGTTTGTGGGCACCGTTTGTCACCGTTATAGTGCAATTAATGTATTGTTTAGTGTTGTGTTGTGTTGTGTAGTGGCTTTGCTGGCATGCATCTAAAAAAAATGGTTGAGTTTGCCCCATCAAGATTCATATGCTAAAATCGCCACTGCACACACACAAACACACACCCACCGGGTACAGGCAATATTCCAGTCTCAGATTGCTAAGAAATAATGGTTATCTTCCCTTTCATACAGGACAGAAGGTACTGTTCCTCTGGGGTTCTGGCACATTGTCTGAGGGGCGTGTCTCCTATCTCAATGTCCGCTCCAGTGAGATCCATCCAGGAGTGGCTGATCCTGTGCAGTTCCCAGACAGACATTATGAAGGCAGTAGAGAGAAAGAGGAAATACGAGTTCTGAGGCAAAGGGCCCACATGTCTTTCTTGTTCCAATGAACCTGTAGTTGTGTTCCTAGTCTATAGAGAAACACTGAACCTGTGGTGGTGTTACTAGTTGTCTATAGAGAAAAACTGAAACTCCACTGGTTTAGAGTGCTGGTGAGACCATATGGAGAACCTGTAGTTTTGGTGCCCTGTTACAAGTTGTTCCTTGCAACTGTGACAGCCCATTCCAGGTTCCTCTGAAGTCTGCACTTGTTCACTTCCTCCTCCCAAGTTTTCAAAAGCATTGGATTGGTCATTGGTGTGTGGCAGACAGTGCTTCAACCTGGGTCATCAGTCAGTCAACGCACCAAAACGGTCTTATCCCACTGAGCTAAGGCCTTGGCATTAGTTTGAGGAGCTAATGAAAAGTCAAGCCTTCACATCTCAGGGAAGGTTACACATTACATGTGTGAAAAGGGCAGGAAAGCTAGACTGAAGGTTCTGTCAAGGGTTCCATCCATTGGCCACAAGGGGGAGTATTAGAACCATGTTAAAAAATACACTGCCATACTCAGAGAGTAGTCAAATCAAATCAAAATGTATTTTATAGTCAGGTTCAATAGCACAGTTCTGACTAACATCTCAGAGAAATGGAGAAGGAAAATGTTCAAATGTACAATAGAAGAAGACGATTGCCCTTCCAGGTAACAGGTTATGTATAGTATAGATTGTACCTATGTCTGTGATTTAAGATCATGTGATGTCTTCTTGGTACTAACTAGCCTATGTGTTCTGGTTTAGGAGCATGTGATGTCTTCTTGGTACTAACTAGCCTATGTGTTCTGGTTTAGGAGCATGTGATGTGTTCTTGGTACTAACTAGCCTATGTGTTCTGGTTTAGGAGCATGTGCAACAAATGGAATTTCAACAAATTATACAAAACATAGGCCTATGGGCATAGGTACAGTCAAACTTCATCAGGTAGCCTTAAGCGAATAGAAGTGATAGCTCTGACATCTTGTTCAGGTAGGGGAGAGTGAGCTAAGGTGAGCCATTTTTTACATTCAGCATCAGTCCATCAAGGGGAATATATACTGAGCAAACACAACATGTAAAGTGTTGGTCCCCTGTTTCATTCAAAAGAATCTTGTGTACAGATTTGTTTACATCCCTGTTAGTGAGCATTTCTCCTTTTCCAAGATAATCCATCAGGTGGATGGGGACAATAAAAGGCCACTCTAAAATGTGCAGTTTTGTCACACAACACAATGCCACAGATGTCTCAAGTTGAGGGAGCGTGCAATTGTCATGCTCACTTCAGGAACATCCACCAAAGTTGTGGCCAGATAATTTAATGTTCATTCCTCTACCATAAGCTGCCTCCAGTGTTGTTTTAGAGAATTTGGCAGTACGTCCACCTGGTCTCACAACCGCAGACCACGTGTAACCACGCCAGCCCAGGACCTCCACATCCGGCTTCTTCATCTGTGGGATCGTCTGAGATCAGCCACCTGGACAGCTGATGAAACTGAGTATTTCTGTCTGTAATAGAGCCCTTTGTGGGGAAAAACTCATTCTGATTGGCTGGGCCTGGCTCCCCAGTGGCTGGGTCTGGCTTCCAAGTGGGTGGCCCTATTCCCTCCCAGGCACACCCATGGCTGAGCCCCTTCCCAGTCATGTGAAATCCATAGATTAGTGCCTAATGAATTTATTTCAATTGACTGATTTCCTTATATGAACTGTAACTCAGTGAAATCATTGAAATTGTTGCATGTTGCATTTATATTTTTGTTCAGTATAGTATTATTTCCAACAAAGATATATACATGCAGTACCTAACAAAAGTTTGGGCACATCTACTCATTCAAGGGTTTTTCTTTATTTGTACTATTTTTTACATTGTAGAATAATGGTGAAGACATCAAAACTATGAAATAACACATATGGAATCATGTAGTAACCAAGAAGGTGTTAAACAAATCAAAATAGATTCTTCAAAGTAGCCATCCTTTGCCTTGATGACAGCTTTGCACACGCTTGGCATTCTCTCAACCAACTTCATGAGGTAGTCACCTGGAATGCTTTTCCAACAGTCTTGAAGGAGTTCTCACATATGCTGAGCACTTGTTGGCTGCTTTTCCTTCACTCTGCGGTCCAACTCATCCCAAACCATCTCAATTGGGTTGAGGTCGGGTGATTGTGGAGGCCAGGTCATCTGATGCAGCACTCCATCACTCTCCTTCTTGGTCAAATAGCCCTTACACAGCCTGGAGGTGTGTTTTGGGTCATTGTACTGTTGAAAAACAAATGATAGTCCCGCTAAGCCCAAACCAGATGGGATGGCGTATCGCTGCAGAATGCTGTTGTAGCCATGCTGGTTAAGTGTGCCTTGAATTCTAAATAAATCACTGACAGTGTCACCAGCAAAGCACCCCCACACCATCACACCTCCCCCATGCTTCACGGTGGGAACCACACATGCAGAGATAATCCTTTCACCTACTCTGTGTCTCACAAAGACACAGCGATTGGAAACAAAAATTTCAAATTTGGACTCATCAGACCAAAGGACAGATTTACACCGGTCTAATGTCTAATGTCCATTGTCCGTGTTTCTTGGCCCAAGCAAGTCTCTTCTTATTATTGGTGTCCTTTAGTAGTGGTTTCTTTGCAGCAATTCGACCATGAACAGTTGATGTTGAGATGTGTCTCTTACTTGAACTCTGTGAAGCATTTATTAGGGCTGCAATCTGAGGTGCAGTTAATTGCCGATTTCTGAAGCTGGTAACTGTAGTGAACTTATCCTCTGCAGCAGAGGTAACTATGGGTCTTCCTTTCCTGTGGCGGTCCTCATGAGAGCCAGGTTCATCATAGCGCTTGATAGTTTTTGCAATTACACTTGAAGAAACTTTCAAAGTTCAATATTGACTGACCATGTCTTAAAGTAATGATGGACTGTCGTTTCTCTGTTCTTGCCATAATATGGACTTGGTCTTTTACCAAATAGGACTATCTTCTGTATACCACCCCTACCTTGTCACAACACAACTAATTGGTTCAAACGCATTAAGAAGGAATGAAACTCCACAATTGAACTTTTAACAAGGCATACCTGTTAATTAAAAATGCATTCCATGTGACTACCTCATGAAGATGGTTGAGAGAATGCCAAGAGTGTGCAAAGCTGTCATCAAGGCAAAGGGTGGCTACTTTGAAGAATCTCAAATATAAAATGTATTTTGATTTGTTTAACACTTTTTGATCCTACATTATTTCATAGTTTTGATGTCTACACTATTATTCTACAACGTAGAAAATAGTAAAAATAAAGAAAAACACCTGAATGAGTAGGTGGTTTGAAACTTTTGACTGGTACTGTATGTTTCAGGATGTAGAGTATCCCTGGAAATAATCAGAATTCATGTTAACATGACCGTTTTGACAACATAGCTTGTCCAAACAAAGTGGTCTCTTGGCACATCTTAGCCCGGGTATGGGTTAAGTTGAGCCACGGGACGGGGTAAGTTAAGCCGCCTACAAATTTCAGTATGGAATTAAATATTACCACTACCTTTTTAAAACCATGTCTATCTTTATATCCCAAACGGAACTCGACATTATCACAATAGCTTTCTTGTCTTTTAGTAATTTTATTAATCTTTTAACACAGGCTTAACACCTAACAAACACGTTGTACACCTAACAAACACTTTAAACATAGTCCAGGCCCTGTTCTTACCTCATATCCCAGCAACAATGGGAGGAAAACACTTAAATCTGCTCAACTTTCCATTTGCTCAACTTACCCCATGGCCATTGGTTCAACTTACCTCACTGCAAACATTTTGACTATTTTAGCACAAACAGCTGCAAGGATGCCCTTTCACGCTAGGTTCAGGATCTCATATTGAAGCCTATAGAGACCCCAACAGATGTATAGAACAATCTTAAAAGTATCTACTTTGATTTACATACAACCATCATGGAACCGTAACAATAAATTAATTTGATAATACATTTTTTGACCTAACTTGCTTACCACTTTTTACATGTGTTTTCTTCCTTCACAGACTCCATGAAATGATAACCTCTTCGTAAATATTTGGTTAAATTATACATTTTGTGTATGGTTTCCTAGAAATAAGAGTGTCTCAACTTACCCCGCTCTCCCACAGGCCTATTAGATTGCTAATTGGGGGACCCTGTGTTGACGCCACCGTGACTCCATCTTGGCACTTCCCCATTTTGGAAGCAATAAAAATGCATGAATTATTGTCTACATTTGTTTAGCCACATTTATTCTATTAATGCATTTTAATATTTTTTTATATTCTGTGAGCTAAACATAGAAAATATATATAAAGATATAAAGTATACTTTTTTGAGATGACTATTGTTACTCTCCCCACTACAACAACAAAATACTTGAATGCATGTCCTTTTGTTCTTGAAACATTTAATGTAAATACTGTAGGACTCCATTCCTATGGAGGACTGCTCCTACTGGGGAGTGCCAATATGGCCGACCGGTGAAGTCAAAGCCTCCCAATGACCAACACATAGCATCAGAAATCCAGCGTTTACAGTATATACATCATTGCCGTTTTCAGAATTGACTGATGGTGACTCAACTCTGCCTTGATATAAGAGAAAGGAGTTGAGCCTTCCTCAGCTAGCGTCCCTTGAGTATAGCCACGGGAAGTAGGAGTGCTGAGGATGCTGCAGCGCCCCCTGAAAAAACAGAAATAATACCAACAAAAAAAAACAATGGTAATAAACTTTTTACTGTAGTGCTCTGGGCCTTTACTAGCCACTGTTTCTAGTCAAACACATTTTTCCAGCGATATTAAAAAAGATTCTGTTAATGTGTCAAATGATGAAGAATTGCATGAAATGTTTATAAAATAAAATAAATTCTCGGACCTGCAAATACAATGACACACTATATATTCAAAAGTATGTGGACACTCCTTCAAATTAAAGGAGTCAGCTATTTCAGCCACACGCGTTGCTGACAGGTGTATAAAATCGAGCACACAGCCATGCAATCTCCATAGACAAACATTGGCAGTAGAATGGCCTTACTGAAGAGCTCAATGACTTTCAACGTGGCAATGTCATAGCATGCCACCTTTCCAACAAGTCAGTTCGTCAAATTTCTTCCCTGCTAGAGCTGCCACGGTCAACTGTAAGTGCTGCTACTGTGAAGTGGAAACATCTAGGAACAGTGGAAACATCTAGGAGCAGTGGAAACATCTAGGAGCAGTGGAAACATCTAGGAGCAGTGGAAACATCTAGGAGCAGTGGAAACATCTAGGAGCAGTGGAAACATCTAGGAGCAGTGGAAACATCTAGGAGCAACAGAAAGTGACCGCCGAGTGTTGAAGCACGTAGCTTGTTCCAAACTGTCTCTGGAAGCAACGTCAGCACAAGAACTGTTCGTTGGGAGCTTCATGAAATGGCTTTCCATGGCCAAGCAGCTGCACACAAGCCTAAGATCACCATGCGCAATGCCAAGCGTTGGTTGGAGTGGTTTAAAGCTCGCCGCCATTGGACTCCGGAGCAGTGGAAACACGTTCTCTGGAGTGAGTAATCACGCTTCACCACCTGCAAGTCCGACGGACTAATCTGGGTTTGGCAGATGCCAGGTAAACGCTACCTTCCCCAATGCATAGTGCCAACTGTAAAGTTTGGTAGAGGATGAATAATGGTCTGGGGCTGTTTTTCATGGTTTGGGCTAGGCCCCTTAGTGCCAGTGAAGGGAAATCTTAATGATACAGCATACAATAACATTCTAGACGATTCTATGCTTCCAACTTTGTGGCAACAGTTTGGGGAAGGCCCTTTCCTGTTTTAGCATGACAATTTCCCCGTGCGCAGAAAGAGATCCATACAGAAATGGTTTGTCGAGATCAGTGTGGAAGAACTTGACTGGCCTGCACAGAGCCCTGACCTCAACCCCATCGAACACCTTTGGGTGGAATTGGAACGCAGACTGCGAGCCAGGCCTAATCGCCCAACATCAGTGCCAGACCTCACTAATGCTGTTGTGGCTGATTGGAAGCAAGTCCCTGCAGTAATGTTCCAACATCTAGTGGAAAGCCTTCCCAGAAGAGTGGAGGTTGTTATAGCAGCAAAGGGGGGGCAACTACATATTAATGCCCATGATTTTGGAATGAAATGTTTGATGAGTAGGTGTCCACATACTTTTGGTCATGTAGTGTAGATTCATCCCATGTTTTTACTATAAAGGAGATCTTTCCACCCCTACTGTTGTCCACGGTGACCTGTGAACCCACAACCTTCTGGCCCGCAGCCCTTTCAGAACTCCTGCATTGGCATGTAACACTTACAGGATGAACAACCATTTCTAAAACAGCATATCTAAGGCTCTGGTCTGTCCAATAAATGAGGGTAAATGGTAGGCATGTTCTCTGCTATCCACTTTGTTTTAATTATTATTTTGGGTATAGGAGATTTTTTTTTTCAAGCCTTCAGGGAGGGTTTAGGTGAAATATATTTTGCTGAAGGGAGGGCCATCCATTTTCATTTCAGAGAGTCCAGATTTTCTCCATGTTACCTTTATTATAAATAGCATTAAGCACTAAGCTTTACCTGAATGAAATATATGAAACTGATCATGACTACATTTAATCTAATTTCACAGCAATTGGTAATCAACATGCAATAATACCTGTATACTGTCAATCGTTGCTGGCTTCATTAATATGATGGATTTTTGGACTTCCTTGGTCTTCTTTATTTGTTTGAGGGCCTATAAATGAGGCCAGCTTTACCATATTATCCTGGAGACATACCTACACACTTACTTTGCGTAAATGATATATCTCAGCTATAAACAATGTGAGGTTTGAGTACAAAATTATGTGTTTTGTTTCTTTCTATTATGTGGTTGCATGAAATAGCAAATGTGATTTCAACAATTCCATCTTTGTGGCTCCCTGATGAAACAGTAACATCCATTATTGTTGTTAAGCTTAGCCAACCTGTACTCTATGGCTTAGTAGTGTGTTGAATAGATTCCACGATCCGGACCGGACATGAGCTAGTGCTAGGCTCGTTCTCGAAAAGTGTGTAATCCTATGCAAATTTTAATCTACGCCCGCGGTGACGTGTAGCACCGCCCACCCGGGGAAATGGCGTGAGTGTGTGTTTGCGTGGGTGGGTGTATCCCTCACGCCTCGATCACACATACACTGTCTTGCGCAAAATGGTAGGCAGCATGATCAGGTTATGTATGCAACAAAAGTTCAACCATCACCTTCTGCTTCCATTTCTGTCAAGCCGTCTTTGCATAAATCCAACGTATGCACCACACAGAACGCACTGCAAAGCAATTCTGCAAGGCAAACGCAGCGTTCCATTGGAAATGCATGTACATTACTTCTGGTGTACCAAAACGCAAACGTACTGTCGGTGTGATCAACGTACTGTCGGTGTGATCAAAGCGTCAGCCAACTGGTCCTGGGGCTCTGTTGACAAACACAAACAGAGCCCCAGGACAGCAACACAATTACACCCAACCAAGTTATGAGAAAACGAAAAAAGAACTACTTGACACATTGGAAAGAATCAACAAAAAACTGAGCAAACTTGAATAAACAGAGAAGTAGACAGTGTCAGAATACCTGACCACTGAAACTGACCCAGAACTGATAAAAGCTTTACTGTTGCTTGCTGTTTGGGGTTTTAGGCTGGGTTTCTCTACAGCACTTTGTGACATCAGCTGATGTAAGAAGGGCTTTATAAATAAATGTGATTGATTGATACTATATACAGCCTCAGTGACCGTAGCCTTTCTATTAAGAGGCGCCATAGGCAGACCTGGCTCTCAAGAGAAGACAGGCCATGTGCCCACTGCCCACAAAATGAGGTGGAAACTGAGCTGCACTTCCTAACCTCCTGACAAATGTATGACCATAAAAGGCACATATTTCCCACCAAAATAAAAAATTAATTTTAAAAATGGTCACATGCGCCAAACAAAATAGGTGTAGACCTTACCGTGATATGCTTACTTACAAGCCTTTAATCAACAATGCAGTTTTAAGACAAATATGAGTTAAAATGAAAGAGTAACAATAAAATAACAATAATGAGGCTATATACAGGTTCAAACACAAATACAATTTGAACAAACTCCTGTATCTGTTAGGTGAAATGAGGCCGTGTGCAATCACAGCAGCAAGGAGTTCAACCAGTGTATCAGAAGCACCAACATTCTACTATTTGCACAAGGTCAAAACACTGTACATCATTTTTAACCACTAATAATTTAATATTTTCAACATTGTTATTCTCTTGAACATTTTTTTTGTGAGTAGACCTGTTTCTATCCCTCCGATAGGGTTAACCCTTACTGTGGTTATTCTGCCTGCCGGCTGTGAGACCACGGTGTTATGCTGTCGCAGTTCGCAAAGATTTCTACATGTTAATGTCTGATTATTTTTGTCTTTGTTTCGTTTAATTCGCTTAGCTGGTTTTTGTCTTTGTTCTGTTTGAGTTTTTTCACTTGCTTTCCAAGCAAATAAAGCCCCTTTGAATTTAATTGACTTGATATCCTAGCCTAAACAGAGAGCGCTGGGTACGCTATGTGAACAAGCCTAGAAGCCGCCAGTATGAATAGATCTCGGACCAGTTCAACATGCCTAAACCCTACGCTGAGCCATTGGAGGAAGAACGAAAATCCGATTTGAGATCAGCGTCTAGGCGCAACTTTACCCAACACACCTAAACAAAGAGTTTTACCCCGTCGCTGCGAGCCCGCCCCTGTCCCTGCCCACCTCTGCTAAGCCAGTCTACTATTGGTCAGAATTTTGAAATACGCCCCATCGATAGGCTGTCTGTCTTGTCAAAGACCGTTGTCTTATTCGCCACTGGGATAAGCGCTCGGATACTCGGGTTCAACTATTCATTTTTATTTTAACGTTTAAGTTTGTATGTTGTTGTAAAATTGATGAAGTCAGGACTTAACGCATGAAGGTATGTGAATGTAGGACACTAATATTACCATATGATCGCAGCTTCTTTCATGATCTTTAATTGTGTGTGCGGGATTTGAGCAAGTGAGCGTAG